>NC_083597.1:28111257-28414287 GCF_020882245.1 Rhopalosiphum padi | reverse complement strand
TTAGGTCTAAAGGTCCTTAACAATTTATTATTTATAAGCTATAAAAATAAAATATCTTTTTTTAAATTAATAAATCAAAATATGTATTTATTAGGTATTATATCTATGTACTCATCATACTTTTGAAATCTTTCATTTTTAAATAATCTTGTTAATCATTTAGAAAATTGGAAGGACGTACGTTATTTATTACTGGAGGAAGTCGTGGTATTGGCAAGGCAATTGCTCTGAAAGCAGCTAAGGATGGCGCCAACATTGTTATTGCAGCTAAGACTACTGAACCACATCCTAAACTCCCAGGAACCATATACACTGCTGCGAAAGAAAGTAATATTAAAAAAAAGTTTAATATTAATAACTTAAGTTGTAATGATTGTAATATGCATTTTCATTAAGTTTTCCTCAAATTATACAAAATACAAGTTTTATATTTATAAACCTTAAAAATCAAAATTTTAAGTTCAATTGACAACATTTAAAATTTATTTCTCATTTCTGATATATCTGAAATTTTAAAATTATTAGTTAAATGCATTTATTATGACCAGCTTTTTATTAAATAAAATAAACTTCTATCATCACATTGTATTTTTTTAAAGTATAACTTATATTAACGTGAGCAAGTAACTAGATAAAATTTACGAGTTTCAATTTTATTGTTGTGATTTAAAATTAAAAATATTAATAATAATCTAAAATAAATAGGTACATGGTAATTGAAGTTGTAACCTACAAAATAACTACGTTATTTTTCGTTAAGCGAATTATAAATTAAAGTACGTTAAAAAGGACCTCGAGTACCTGTATTTACTTGATAATGTGATAACATGATAATGTTTTAATAAAAACATTCAATGTTTATTCATTAAATTATACACTGTTATAGTGTTATATAATTTGAAATATATGTGACTAAACTTCAATAAGAAAACCAAAATAGGTATTAGCTAAAGTTTACTATCAAAAGAGTTGTACGTTTCTAAGAATTAAGAGGATAACTTAAAATTGTAGAAGTACTATTTTACTTTAAATTATTATAAACTATAATTATCTAATAAGTGAATACAAAACAAAGAAAAAATTAATTGTAAAACTAATAAATACACTTATATACAATATATAGTACACTAGTACCTCTACCTTCATCCTTGATTTACTAAAAATATAGTTATAGATACATTTTAAATACTATATCGTTTACATTATATTTTAGTTGAAGAAGCAGGTGGAAAATGTTTACCTTGTGTTGTTGACGTAAGAAATGAAAGTCAAATAATTGATGCTGTCAATAAAGCTGTTGATGTATTTGGAGGTATAGATATAGTCATAAACAATGCAAGTGCAATATCATTATCTGGAACATTAGATACCGACATGAAGAGATATGACTTAATGCATAACATTAATACGAGAGGAACATTTCTTGTGTAATATATTTCAAAATTGTGCTGTATTATCTAATATCGTTTTTAAATTGGAAATTGGCATTTATGAAATTAATATAAATAGTTTTTAATATTACATTTTATCATTTTTATCTGTTTAGATCAAAAATATGTTTGCCTCATTTAAAAAAAAGCAAACACGGTCATATTTTAAATATTAGTCCTCCGTTGAATATGAATCCTAATTGGTTTAAGGACCACGTTGCATACACAATGGCCAAGTATGGAATGTCAATGTGTGTATTAGGAATGGCTGCAGAATTTCAGAAATATAACATTGCCGTAAATGCTTTATGGCCTAGAACTGGTAATATTAAGTATTAAATATAATTTAAAGTCATAGGCCTTTAATGTGTGACCACTCAAGTCTTAATTAATAGTTTTACATCATTATTAATAAGATTCGTCTTTGCTGAATTTTTTTTTTCTAATGTCTAATCTCTCTCATAAAAATGACCTGCGCGGTCGTGGCATTTTAAAATTTATAAAAATTCATACCAATCGTCATCTGGGATAAAAATCTTATGTTTGGAGTGAACATGACGTGAATAAATGAGTTATACAAAAATCCTTCAATTTGGAGTCTGCATTATTTGTTAATTGTTTCAACTTTCGTATATAGAATATATAGAATATAAAATACATATTATTGTCATATAGATACCTAATTGATAGTATATTATACGTATATTATAGATACAAAATGATCCATTATGCCTATAATTATTATTTCAAAAAGTTTAACTTTTTTTAAAATATTAACATTATCATATTTTAGTTGTTTAAGTACTTTAAATTATGTAAAAAAATTTTCAAACAAATTAAGACCAAAATAATAAGTGTATAAACTTAAATTGATTGCTTAGCTATTGTATTGTATACAGGGTATAAAATACTCACAGAGTGGAGTGGTACTGGGTTATCCCGCAAAATGTTTGTCCGCTACTCCGCTTGTCTAAACTTTAAATAAGTATAACTCATAAACTACTCGCCCTAGCTAAATTCGAATTTTATGTATCAAAATACTCAGTAAATTATTCTGCTTTGGAATATGAAATTAAAACTATGTTGTCATTCAAAAAAGTAAAAAACTTAATAAAATATAGGGATAAAAAATATTTAAAAATATAATTTTTTAATAAAAACGTTGTTTTTTAACAATTTGAAACTATGTAAAAAATTTTTTCAAAAACATGAATACTTTTTGAATCAATGAGTGTTTTATGATAAAAGAATCACCCCGGATAATATAAAATAATATGTCAATAAAAACAAACACTGCGAATTGGTTACAACTTACTATACCACAAAGTGATCTGGATCTTTGAAAGTACATATCTGTTTGTTATAGTAATTCATACAGCAGCTGTGGAGATGTTATCAGGCATAGACAAAGCAAAATCATATTCGCGGAAACCTGATATAATGGCTGATGCAGCTTATTCAATCATTACTAAGCCATTTGATCATTATAACGGTCAATTTTTAATTGACGACGAAGTATTAGAACAAGAAGGAATAAAAGATTTTAATCAGTATTTAAGTGATCCTGGTATGAAAAGTATATTGCTTATTTATCAATAAATATTTAAATAGTGACAAAATATAAGAAGTATAAGTAGGTGTAAGATTATTTTTTTTTATTTTTTTTTAGCAAACAATGGTAATCTTATGATGGATTTTTTTCTGGAAGAATATCCTCATGATGGTTTCAATCAAGGTAAAGAAGTGGCTAAAAGACAAGCTCAACAAAAATTTTAATTTCTATAGTAACTTTTTGCAATTTACCTATTATATTGTATATAAATATAATATAGTAAATTAGTAATATCACTCAATAATTTCCAAAATTGTTGTTAAATCATTTATTAGTATTATATAGTTATAGTAGAATATTCTGAAAAATATTAAAGGCATCTTTAATATCCGATAACAAGCATAGAGTCGTGGGACATTGCTCCTATACTCCTAATTAATTTACCTATTATGTCTACAAATATTTTTAACAGAATGACTGTATCTTTTTTCGTATTATTTATACGTTGTTACAGTTATGATTTATGAATTATCTAATTATTTTCATTTTTTCATATAACGCTTATTTTTCAAGTATCAATCAAAAAGCCCAAGGAGTAAGGAGCAATCGCCTTGGTCGCCACGCCCCCCTCAAATCCTCCACTGGTCACAAGAAATATTTATAAGTGAATGCCAAAACTAGGTTTAAAAATTAAATAAATATAATTTAATATAGTGATGATGTATTGTATATTATAATATTATATTCATGTATAATCATGTATATTATATATTTATATTGTATAAAAATGCTTCAAACTACTAATTTTACGGTAAGTAAACACACGACAAAAAAAAAATCAACTACCTACTGTCTTGTGGATTATATCACATTGATGTAATCGTGCATACTAGGTATATTTCATTATAATCAAAGAATAGTTTCTTATTTAAGAATATTTCCTGTGCATTGAATGGATAGATGTTTAATATTTACTTTTTTTTATAAATATAAGTATATTTTAATTTAAAATAATTTCAATTACATTTAACCATTAATAATTTATTCAAAATTGTAAATATTAAAAATCTATCCGATCAATGCAAAGAAAATACTTTTCTTTACAAAATATATAATAAGTGCTTTTGCCCTAAACTAAACCAAAGAGTCGTAATCGTGGAAATAGTGAAATACTGAGTATCTTTGTTCCAATATTATGTGGGAGATAGACAGAAAATAAATGCTAGTGTAGCGACCTCTTAAATTAAAGAATTAACTGCTGGATATAGTGAATTATTGACGATTAAAGTTTCTAAATAGTAAATCTATTAAAATGAATATACTACAT
This sequence comes from Rhopalosiphum padi, assembly GCF_020882245.1. Classification (NCBI taxonomy): domain Eukaryota; kingdom Metazoa; phylum Arthropoda; class Insecta; order Hemiptera; family Aphididae; genus Rhopalosiphum; species Rhopalosiphum padi. Next base: position 28,409,978 of record NC_083597.1, on the reverse strand, counting down.
TTTACCTATATTCCTATATGAAATTATGAAAACAAGTGCTACAGTAGCCAGCATTGATAAAATATACATATATAAATGTTTTATTTTTTATAGAGTATTCGATACAAAAAATAGAAATTTAAATAATTTTTTAATACTCAAAATCAATTATATTAAAAAAAATATTAGATTCCAAAAAAAGTATTTGAATTGGTATACATTTACTCAAATATAGGGTATCTCAAAAAGAACGTCAGATTTAAAAATGCTATAGATCAAATTTATTTATGTATAAATAACAAAAAAACATATCATTATCTTCTGCAGAAGTTGAGGTTTAAATATGAAAAATAATATCTGGCATATGCCCCCTCCCATACTAGCCCCACACGCGATCATTCAATCCATGAAATTTCATGAAAAAATGATCTTTTGAAAAGAAGATATGTTTTTTATTATTTTTACATAAATAGATTTTATCTACCTATATCAGGTTAAATCTGGCGTTCTTTTTGAGACACCTTTGCCCTTTACTCCACAATAGCGCATAAATTGTAAAGCCTCAGTAGTCCGGACGAATCCAGACATCGTCCGGATAATCGAAGGTTTTTCAAGATTATACCTAATCAAATGATAAAGGTTTTAATTTTTATTTCCACCACCTTTATATTTATTGCACTTTAAATTACAATAATAGGTAAATGAATAGGTAGGTAATAAAAATAACGAAATTGTTTTTGTCTTGTCAATAACAATATTTTAGGCCGGGGCTACACACGGCGTAGGTATTACGTCCGCCGTGGAAGTATAGCTACTCCGATATAAGACAATGAATCTTGAATTCGACGGAAAACGCAGCAGAATATGCGACGGAATACGCTGTGTATATAGTCCCGGCCTTATAGATTAATTGGCTTCTGGAGACTCAGGTGTCTCAGAATAAACTACAATAACTACATAAGTTAATTGTATTTAAGAACAAATGGATTTATATGTGCGCTGTCCGGATTACCGCGTTCACCGGAAATTGGGGGTCCGAACTATCTAGGCTCTACTGTAGTTGATCTTTACATTTAAAATTTTTACCTGTCTCTGATATTATACAAAAGTTAGTTTTTATACTATTTTCGTAGATAAATTTAATTAATGTTTTATAAGAGAAAACGTCATTATGTAAAAATTAATTAAAATGTCGCATATAAGCAGGCATGTATACAAAAAAAATTTAGGGGGGGTTGTTGTTCAACTCCACCATCTGTAAACGTGCCTGCGTATAAACATTAATGGTGATTGTTGGGCCAATTATTAGCACTATTAAGTTTGCTGTCGCAAACCTTGTCTAGACTCTAGACTAGTGGTAATATAATGCATATGAGAAATAAATTGTAGTATAGATTTAGTAGACAGTAGTATATAGGGTACATAAATAACAAACGATAATATTATATTATTTTTTAAAAAAAGGTGGGCAAGTGGGTATCGCTCTGCTGTATAGTAGAGATGAAGAGTAAGTCGCTGGTCACTATAATGGATGTGTTAAATTTGAATACAATGACAGGTATCTATATCATTGTATATGAAAAACGATTCTGAACGGAGATGATTTGTCAGTCAATGATAATTATAGTAGGATATATTATATTATTACCTATATTTAAATTGTAAAATATCGTTATTTTACTTGATTTCAAAAAAAAATTTCATTTTATTTACGCTTATATCATTTTTTTCTATATTGACGCTGAAATTTTTTTTTTCAGTTACTTGAAGGAAAACTTATGGATAACCTTGTATTGGGTTTTTTAACCTTAGGTATAAATCACAAAAATTTTATTAATTTTCAGCTTCAAAATTCATTGATATATTTTGTAAACATTTGAACTTTAAGTGTTTATAAACAAAAATTGAGCAGACTAGCGATTTTTGATTTTTTTTACTACGATAAGTACAACTTATAATAAACCTTGTATTAAATTTTAAAGATTTAGTCAGTTTTTTTTATAGTCGTTTCAAAAAAAAAAAACTCGTCGAAAATTTAAATTGTCTATTAGTAGGTTAAAAAAATGCAAAATATTTTGAAAATTTTATCGTAAATAGATAACGCTAATATAAACATTTTGTGAAATAATTAATTAAAAATAACAATGGTATTTACAATGATTCGTTTTTGAGTTAGCAAAATCAAAAAATCGATTTTGTCGAAAAGTGGTTATGCGTAAAAATTCCCGTTTTTCCGTTATTTTTTTAGGGTTTTTCTTGACGCTTTTGAAAACTACTGGAAATTTTTTACTTTTGACCCCCCCAAAGTATCAACTAGATTAATTTTCCTTTTCAAAGAGGGGCAAAAGTCAAAAATCAAAGCATTATTACTACTCAAAACGTGATGACAGACACAAAAAAATAAATAAAAAAACACATCATTGTAGAATCAATACATTTATCACTCCGTTCAGAATCTAAAATAAGTAGGTTTATGCAAATACTGAATACATAATTTATTATACATGATTCATGAGTGTTAAGCGTTAAATTATTGTATAAGCTAAGTTTTTATTAAGTTGGTAATTCTCCAAATGCAAAAATTCCTGATATCCTTATCAATTTTCTGATAAATAAACCTGTATTTAACAAATACGTTTAATAATATTATGAAAATATTCGTATTAATTAATTAATGTTATTTTAACTTACTGGTATAAATAGTAAATAAATATACATAACATGATATAAATTTATCTACTAATAATCATTAATTTAAAAGTTTATAGTACTTAAAATTTATATTATTATAATTAGTCTATACTCTGTCGAAGAACTGTGTTTAATCATTCAATCCTTACGATATTGTAAGTCACATTATTCTTATTATTTACAAATTTTAAGGAGGTACATTTTAAAGTATAGTGCTTACTTAGTTTTTGTTTTTTTTTTAGATAATTGTTGGTATTAATTAATACTTAAAAGTTGAAATGCAGTTTAATAATACATTTTCAAATATGCATCAAAAGAATTTTTCATTTCAAAATCAAGCAAACGGAAACAATATTTCTCTATTTGATGAAAACTTGAAAAGAGTTTATAAAGACCTAATAAAAGTTAATGAATATTACTCTTCTAAAAATGATCATCCAATTGAAAATAATTCTCAAGTCATGAAAAGTGAACAATCAAATAAATCTTCCTATGAAACGATAGATGAATCTTTATTCTTCTATGATGAATTTTATAAAATTAAAATGAATGAAATTGAAGTAAATAGAAAAATTAATGTACGAAATGTATTGAATAAAAAAGTTGATACATGGGAACAGTCAAAAAAAAATGTTTCTAAAATACCAACAACTAATATTGATGAAGACTCTAAGCGTTCTTTTCGCGAGGGACTTATTATTGACAAAAATTATAACAATAAACTGCTGGACAGTAATAATGATCAATTTCAAACTAGATTACTCGAAGAGCAAAATAAATTTAATAAAATGAAATTTAACTTGACTTTAAAAAATGCATCAAGTTTATTATGTGACATAAAAAAATTGTTAAATGAAAGTTTTAATATGACACCTCAATTACTTACTTGTCATAAAGACAATTATAGGCTTTTAGAAATGTCTTTAAATAATTTAAAAACCAAATCTTCAAATATTAATGAACAAGATATTTTGACTATCAATCAACTTCAACTAAATATTCAATTATTAAATGAAAAGTTATTAGAATTTCAAGTTAAAGATGTTTCATTTAGAACTGATGGTCATAAAAATGAAAAGAATGATAATATATCAACTGAAAATATACTTAAAAGCAATGAAAATTGTCATCAAAACCAGATATTAGAAAAAAACGTTCTTGAAACAAAAAATAATTGTGAAAAAACTAAAAATGAAATACAAAATTTTTCATTTAAAAAGAATGAAAATTCTGTTGTCAAGTCTGACGAATTCTTCACTTTTAAATTTAACAGTAATAAAAATATGATTAAAGATATTAGTACTAATATCTCAGATTTTTCTTTTAGAATCAATAAAGATTCTAATCCCGAAACTATTATGAAAAATTGTTCTTATAATTTTGAGGATGAATACAAACAATTTTTAGAAAATCATCTATCTATTCAGGAATATTTGAAAAAAATTGAAAATATGTATTCTTCTTTTCTTTGTGATGATAACCTAAAACCTTTGAGACAAGAATTAATAAAATCAATTAATACACCAGTTAATAGTATATCTTCAATTTCTTCTTGGCATATGAAAGATAAATTTGAGAAACTTGATGCATTATTGAAGTGTAAAACAGTGAAAACTGGTAATTCTACTGTAACAGCAAATAGTCATCCAGAAGCATTGATATTTTGTAAAGATACATTGGCTAAAAAAATAATAAATATTGGAGAGCAAGTGGTTAGTGTAAAAACAGAAACTGGTTTTGAAGTTGCTTCAATTGTTACAGAACTTTGGAAAATTCATCCAGATTTTGGTATTTTGTTATATGCAAGATTTAAACAAAAATGTCCTTGTCTTATCCCATACAATGCTGTAAAAACAAATGAAGAAACTGATGAGGAATTTTATAAATCATTATGTTATAACTATACAAATGGAGTTGTTGAGAAACAGGATAAGTATGTAAAAAGAATGACTGGTATTGTAAGATTATTTGCAGCAATCATAGTAACTGAATCCAAGAGTGGTAAAGCTTTAGGTATTGGACAAGCCTGGATGTTGATCGCAGCAACTGTTAATTTAGTTCCCCAATTAGATGTTACAGCCATTTTATTACATGAAATACTGATAATTACTGGTTATGAACTTAAACAAGCTTATGGAAGACAATTTATCAAAATGCTGGAATACATAAATACCAATTATATGAAAAAGATTGATGAAGTTACACCAATTGGTTGTGGAGGTCCAGTACAAAGATTAAAAACATTTATCAGTAAAGTTATTCAAGTAGGTTACATTGAAAAACCTAAAGGTATAATACCTTATAATTTTTGGTAAATAACTATTTATTATGCAACTATTTTTTATTTTGTGTAACCAAATTTCAAATGTTTTTTTTTTTATGAAAATAAAAATAAAATTATATGATTCAAATATATGTAAAATTATTTAAAGTTTTAATAAAGTATGTTATTTTCATAAAATAATAAACCTTTAAATATATTACATAAGAAACACTACATAATATTTAATGGTCTTTTGGATACTATAGTATCAATTAATATTGTTAGTTCCTATCTACAGTATTTTATATTTTTATTGTACAATGTAATGTAAATAATTATTGTACTGTATAATATTTGATAATGGAAATATTTTGTAAAATTTAATAAATGTAAAATTGGTATAGTACCTACTATTACTACTAATATAGATACTTGTCAGGTTTGATTGTCTTTCTTAAACAATAAATCATCACTTGAGAATATTATCATAAATAAATAAACAACTTTGAGATAAAACTCAACAATGTGATTCTTAAAAATGTATTACTACTATTTGCTTACTTAGTACTTGTCTTTAGTGAATAAGAACAATTTACAAAAACTTAGTATTACATTTTTTTATTGACATTTATAAAAAAATATTTATTTTTTTCTAATACTTATTATGTATACTGACCAAAAAAAAATATCATAAGTAAAATTAATATATTCACTCAAATCAGAATATAAAAGTATTTACAAAATACAAAGCTTAATAACATAGTTTGCTTTAATATACATCCTATTTTAGAATATGGATCAGTACTCTGGGATCCTTATACTGTTGCTGATCCTGATGAACTTCAGCGTATACAATACTAACTTTTGAGATTTGCTTGTTTTGTGCTTGGAATTCTTTATTTAGATCACAATTGTATCAATACCTCAAGTTTACTTAAACTACCTATCCTTCCTGAATGCAAGAAAATTTTAAATTAAAAATGTATTTATGGTCTTTTTAGACAAATCATTTTACTCTCTCAAGATCTTAGATATTTTTAATCAATTTTAAAGTACCATATATCTCGTTTTCAAAATATCTTCCATATTCCTTGATTCACCACAAACTATTTACAAAATGAGCTTCTGAAACGTATTATATCACTTTCAAATGAAGCCACCACCATTGATAATAGTTCTGTTTTGTTTTTATTCTTATTCTATTGTATTTGTCATTATTTCTATATAATTAGTGTCTTGAGCGTCTTGCTATATTATAATCTACATTATTACCTATACTGGCTGTACTTTATACTCGAATGCTTTGTATAAAAAAGGGAAATTGTAAATTTTTAATAAATAAATAATTATTAAAATCAATAGGTAGTATATATGTAATTTTTAATAATTTATATAATATACAGTACAGTTAATATATAAATATTTATTTACATTTAAAATTAATCCTAACATGACTGGGTTCAAATTTCAATTAAATACTTAAGTATATAGGATATACAAATAATTAATAAAACATTACATAATTATAATTAGCTTTAAGTAGTATTTTTTAAGTTTAATACTATTATTAGAATCTTAGTATAAAATTACTAACCATTAATTTTTTATATAGATATTCTTACATGATCGGATAAAAGTTAATAAATGTTTATAAATTAGATACTTGAAATAAATATAAAATATACAAATTAAGTAATATTCCTTGCTATAATTAATAAATATTTATATTTTTGTTTATAGGTTAGGTAAAATATTATATATTTTATAAGCTATTATTCTTCTTCATATAATAAACTAAGCAACCTTGATGAATAAATACAAATATTTAACAAGCAATTTATTTTTCTGAAAACATTTTAAATCCTTCGAAAACATTAAAAAGATACGTAATATATAGTTTAATAATAATAAATATTAAATTAAATAACATTGCAATACAAAAAAAATTGAATTGCTACTTAAAATTCTTTTATTTTAGCTAAAATATTTACAATAGGTATAACTTTGGATTTAATAGTTATTAGTTTTATATTATAATAATAAATATGAATTATTTTTCCTTATCTTAAAATATACAGTTTATAGATATTTCTTATAAAATATACTTTATATAGCAATCATTTTTAGTGTGCACTAATAAATAACAAATAAATATTTAAACTTAAAATAACGTAATATGTTAGATGGATAAGCAAATTAATGATTTCTATAGATGTTTTCAAAATTTATTGTGATTTTTAGAGGTAGCAGCTTAATGCTATATAACTTTATTTTTTGCATATTATATAAATATTGATTCAAAATATTATTGAATAATTAAAACTATTATTTGAATCATATTTTTATGTAGGTATACTATATTGTTGGTTCAGTTATTTCAACAATAATTTGGATTAAAAATAAGCTGTTTATAAGATTATAACATTTTAAGCTGACTAATATATTGGTTGATATTTTATACAGAACAAAATTAATACATTATTGAGAGTAGTATATTCTATAATACAATGTTTTTGACCTCCATAAACTATAGGAGTTATCAAATTTAAGTAAATAAACTCCTTCCCCAGGATATACATGACTTCCAGCATATACTTCCTTGTGACAATCTCTTCGGTATACTGGTATTATTATTGATAATGGCGGTCGATTCATCTGATTACTTTTTTTTATGTCTTTAATTGTAACACCATTTTGTTCTAATTCATGAAGTAAATCTAATACAAATAATTATTCACATACATATATTTATATGATACATTTAAACACATTATTTTTTTGTTTAAGTCATATGACTACAATATTTTAAACATTAGGGAGTTTTTGATAGTTAATATTATGTAAAGAAATCGGCATCATTCAGTGGTGAATTTAGGTATATTGTTGGCCTTAAATAAACTATATACAAGATACCACATTTTATGATTATTAAATAATATTTAATATTTTCATCTCGCTACTCATAAACTATACCCTGATCCTCAATAGAACACACCCGTTTAGTGCATGTAGACTGATAAGCAGCAACTGATGTTAAACAACACCAACACAATCACTACATAAAATTGGTGGGAGATACATGAGTTTGAATTCATTTTGGTCACCTCTTAGGTGGGTTCTCTCATGGGCCAAAGTATATGTACCAATAGTATTAGTTCTATAATACATTTTTCTGTATTTAATGTTAAATAATTACAAAACGGTGGGGCCTGAGGACTGCAGTCCTCAAACTCATCTCTCCCCTAAATACGGCCCTGGCATCATTCATTAATTCAATATACATATTTATACCTTGACTGATATTACCGTCATCATCGTCTTCCAAGTCGTCACAATCATCATCTTCACTCTCAGATACATGCACGGAAACTTGACTAGAACTAGGTTTAACCCATTCAAAGTAAACACCAAAACCTATATCATGACCATCGGTTGCAAACTCCCAAAATACGCAGTTGCCACCTTCAGCTGTAGGAACTCTAACCTACAGGATTACAAAATAAACAATATAATAAATTCTTTAAATTGTTTCTCATTTTAAAAAAACAATTAATAATTTTCTATGATAAAATGTTCCTATCCTTTGGTAATTAAAATGTTTACCGTAACTGTTTCTCCGTGATTTACTTTAATAACAGCTTCTCCACCTTCTCGTAGTAAATTAGCTTTAAATTCATCAATATCTTTTCTTGTCCACATTGAAGCAGGAAACAATGTTTGAACAGAGCCTATAAAAAAAAAAAATTACTAAACAAATTGTGTAAGAAATCAATTAAATATATACATTCTCCAGAAAGACAGTGTCCATTTTCACATTGTTCATTACAGATACTCTCGTGTTCAATAATCTTATCTTCAGGAACAGTTACAGAATTAGTTGTTATTTCTAATTCTTTACCGGGTTCATAGTTTTGTTGTAACTGTTGCATGTATTGATGATAATGTTGTTCTTGTAATTGTCTTACAAGTACAGCTTGCTATAAATAACATGTTTGGATTGTTTCAACATTATACATTTCTAATAAATATTAAAGTAAAATATGTAATTTTTTGTATTGTATGATACATTAATGATACCCACCAAATACTGTTAAATGTCACTTATTACCTAATAATTAATTACATTATTTTATCATTTAGCATAATTATTTTTGCTGATAATTATCATTTTCAAGTATTAAAGTACTTTCCAAGAATAATAGATTTTACTTTACCCCAATCGAATTTTAATAAATTATTGTGTACTGCATTAATTTACCAGCACCATTCCTTTTCTAATAGGCGATCTAATAAATTTGTTGTTTTTTTGATTTTTATTCCATTTTAAGGATTAATGTTATGTCTATCATATATTTTAAAATTTTTTTGTACGGCTACTGTACGATTATAATAAGCTATTTATACACCAACATAGAAATATCGAAAATACAAAGTCACAATACTTTTTAATAAGTATTTAAAGTAAGAAATTTGAAAAAATTGTAAAAACTTACAAATTATTATAAAAGTTAAAAATGTATAGAATTTTTAATATTTTTACATAAGAATTGAAATTTTAATACAAAGTTTCTTATAGGTAAGTTATTACTAAATTAAAAAAAAAAATTTTAACGTAATTTCATAAATATTTTTTATAATTATCATAAGTTTAAATTTTAACAAAATAGTAGTATAACTAAGAGTAAAATTATGATTTCTATGAAACATTATGTTATTATTTTGTTGCGAATAACTGTAGATACTTAAAAATTCATCAATTGCTTATATCAGCGTTTCCCAAACTGGTATTTTCTATACTCTATGCTCGCATTCCGGTCCCTATACTGTACTAGTGTATTATCTGTGTTAAGATACACTTAAGTGGTTTCACTAAATTCAAAAGAGTAAAGCCATAATATTATTTATTATATTAAAACTAATAATATAATTTGTGTATATTACAGATTATAGTAGGAATATCGGAATATCGTACATGAAATTTTTAATCTAGGGGCCCCTGTGAATTGTACACCCAACAATCCCTATAATTGCGCTACTGAGTGATACACACTCAAATATAAATAGGGGTAACATGTTCAATGAAAAATATACCACCCACCAAATTGCCTTCAAAAAACAGATCCATGGAGGCTTTGCCACCACACCCTCTTAACTGACATCTTCTAACTAAGCCTTATTAATAATTATAACTTTAATATTTATAATATATTAAATTTAAAATTACAATTTATATACAATTTTTTTATTTAAACTTAATATTAAAATATATAAAATATAAATGGTTTACTATAAGTAAAACTTCAATAATAACAAATATTATTATTTTATTTTTAATATGATTATTTCCAGGCTTAATAATTAAATGTATGCTCACTGAGGCACTGTTACATACTGCTGTATAATAAATAAATGGAAATTAGTACAATAATGCTTTTTTTATAAGGTGCTATAATTGTCAAATGTATTAATAACAGTGCCTGTGTCAATTTAAATATCATATTTGCATGAAAGTACCATAAAAATTTTAAGTCAATAATTTCAGAGGTAGCAACTGCTACCTTAGAACCCTCTAGTGTGCGCCACTAATAACAAGAGCACCAAATATTTGTACTCTATTTAAAAAAAACATTAAATAAATTAGTTAATAAATAATAAATCATTACTTCATCTGGATTATTTGGAAATTGATTTTGAGCATAAGTTAAAAACTGGCTATAGGTCTGCTTATTTAAAGCTTCTTGAATGAGTTGTCTAAAATATTAATTAATAAATTAGAATCTTTACAAAAATTGTATTCAATATAAATATTTTAATTACTTGGTATTTTCTTGTCTACACCTTTCTTCTTCGTCTTTTTGTTTTAATTCCATTAATGCAAGTTGTTTTTCTAGCTCTTCTTGTTCTTTTTTCATATTTTCATCACTTAAATATTATACAAATTAAATTATAGTATATAAATATAATTTTAATAGCATTACTAAATAATAGTTACGTAATCCGTTTCTGTTCAATCAAATCAGCTTTATATGCTTCAACAGTATGTTTGAATAAAATACATTCTTTATTCACCAATTTAACAAAATTAACCATTGAGTTTTCTGTTGACATGTCACCAAGTGCTTGCCACGCTAATCTATACAATTTTGATATTCTTAAATACAAATATCTGAAGTATCAATATAGATTTGATTTACCTCCGGTCTCTTCCAATAACATCAAATACACCTAAAGGTGGCAATTTTGATTCATCTAACTTTCCATGACTAACTTGACGTGTATATGCAACAAGTTTTAATTTATCGTCATAAGTAAAATGTATAGCTTTACCTTCTTTTTCTACAAAATAATAAATAATAAAGTAATTATGACTATTTTCAAAATATAAAAAATTGTTAATTTTATTTTTTGTTAAATACAAAAGAAAACAGAAGTAATACTTAAGTACATTGACATTTTAATCATAAGTATATACGGTATATAATTTATAAATTATGGTAGTTAGGTACTAATGTACTATTTGTAAAGATTTAAAATATATTTAAGAAAGACAAATTTAGGGAACAGTATAAATATTGATGATTGATTAGAAAGATCACCAAAACTATTAAAAAAATATATTTGAATGAAGAAAAAGCAAAATAATAAGTAAGTAGCAATAACTAGTAATAAACATATGATTCTAAATACTTTTCCAATAATTCCAAAAAATTAATAAATTATATTTATATTCGAGAAAATAGATTGGTACTCCAGATTTAGGAATAAATTAACTTTTTTTTTTTTTAAGTAAAATTAAAAATATACAATCATATTAAGTTATATCACGTCTGAGTGTTACCGTTAGGTAGCTACTCTTCTCAAGCTTTCATGCCTTGGTTCTTCTCTCTATACTTATTGTAACTATAATTACAGATTATGTATTTCAAATAAAAGTTATAGAAAAAAAAGAAAAAATTAAAACAAGCAAAGGATACCAACTAATTTATTAAGAATTTTTATGTATCAAAATTTAAATATAGTCAAGTTGTGTCTTAAACTAATGGAATGAGTGACATTTCTTACATTAAAAAAAACTTTTGACATACCCTTGAAAAACTTAAGCGCCAATGTATATAATTCTTTCAATGGCAAACCCCATTTTTCAACAATGTCTTCTTCTTTGGTATTATTACACATCTTTTAAATAAGATAATATTAATTAAAGAGATGATTAAACTGCAATTTTGTTTAACGAATAACGATTTGATGGTGAATATGATTTGTATTTCATATGAAATGTATTACATGAGCACAATTTTATAAATACACTATATTACAATACGAATAATATATTTTATAATCGGCTAAAACTATGATATATTAATATATAGGTAAACAAGAACGATGTATTGATATTAAATTACATTTGATAAAATATAATGATAATGTAAAATAATCACAATATACAGTGTGGTTCTTTACACTTATCTCTGAAAATAATTGTTTGTGTGGTGGTGTACGCAAGGTGGTTTGATAAAAAAATATAAACATATCAATCCACCTTGGGTGTCGTTACTACGGTTCTCTAAATCTCTAATAGACCAGTAATAGTCTAATCTACATTCTACAGGCTATATAGATACAATCGTAGAATAGAAGACAACCACGACAAGAAAAAACTTTTTACCCAACTTTTTTTTTATTATGCGACATGCATAGAACACGATAGAAGCGAAAGTAGATCGATTCGATTTGCTTACATTTGTTTGGAGGCTTTACATGATCACAGAATAGATGTAGGTAATACTGTAATAGCACGATGTTAGTGTTCTACGGACTAGAATTTGATGTTTAGTAGATATGATACTTGTAGCAGTTAGCAGATGGGTGTCATTATATCAGGATATATCAACATAATACAGAATTTTATAGTACCGAAGAGATTGTATGACGGTCTTGAAAAAATTATTTAAGATCATGATGATTGATGGTCTTGTACTCCTGTGTTAATGTTGCCTGAAACCAATGATTCTATCAACTGTTTCGTCGCCGTCAATTATTAAAACTTGGTACCAACTAGTTGATCAGTGGTCACTATTGATAATTTAGACCTTTTTATGAGACAGTTTCGCATTGCCTATTCAATTTTTTGATTATGTATAGTTTGTTCCTCATTTGTTTACCCTGAGTGGCGGAGTCAAATTATTGTGCATAATTTGTGCATTGCCATGTTTAATAATAGAACTGGGTAAGATTAGGAGAACCTAAAAGTACAAGTTGCTTACTATAATAAGATTCATAACAATTAACTAAATAATTTTTATTTATAATATTCAATATTTATTCCAACTTTAATATATGTAATATGTTTACATTTTCCCTAATGGATGTTTTTTGAGGAATTGGGATATTTTTTACTACTTTACAATGGAAATGCCTGTGAAGAGAAAAAACATATTTTAAACTTAATTTAAAAATAATGATCATAGAAAAACACGTCCACACTAGTATAACAATAAAAAACTCATTCAAAAACCAAATTTAATAATTGTATTGTTAAAATATTAAAATTATTAATATTATTAAAACATTAAATAATAATTTTATAATTTAAGTTAACCTAGCGGATTTTTACTTTTATACATTAAGCCCTTTATGAATTATAAAAATTTATTCCCACTGAATAGTGGAAGAAATTTTGACAGCTGAGTGTCCCGACTCCTGAGTAAAATTAAACATATTATACTTAAGTATCTTTAATTGTGGTTTTACTTTTTAAAGGTTATTTTATCATTATTTTTATGAAGGTCTTCAATAAAATTTAAATAGATAGTTAGAAAATTTTTGAAATATATTTGAGATAAGTTTTCATTATTTCATTGACAATTAGGCAACCAATATAATTGAATATATTTATTTTTAATAATCAATTTTATGTTTAAATGACAATAATACTAATACATGGTCACATGGGTAATTAAAAAAAATGTATAAATTATTTAATAAGTAAAATTTGTCAGAAACGTCTTAAAATCTTTTTTTTAATATATATAAAAAAAAACAGTTTTTTTTAATTTTTTAGGTCAGTTAACTTTTGTTTTCAGATAATTTAAAATATTATCATTTATTCATATTTAAATAACTCTGTACAATATGATTTTATTTTTTCCCTTAAAACTACACGTCTTCCGCAGCACATTTATTATTTCATTTTTTTTTCTATCAATACAGTATTTACAGACGCATTGCATACCTATATAATTAATTTTTTAAGGAATTTCCACTGTGTGGTAAATAAATATTTTTTTTTAAATAAATAGTCAATATTAATAGTATAAGATAACATTACTTCTACGAATTACTTCATGTTCACCTCTAATAATATTATTAAAAATAAATCGTAATTCTTAATAATAAAATTAAATGGTAAAAAATTTAGTTACTGGTTGGTCTGTAATCGAAAGTTGAAGTTCCAGTGCTATTTAGAGTAATAGGTATAGATTTTATATACGTAATAATATACATTCTACTATTTTCTATAATTTTATCTCTTGAAATCTTGAATAGTAAGATTATTTATTTGTTTTTAGTATATAGTGTAACAGCAGCCATCAGGACATGTCACGTTTTGGTCTACAACTAAGATGTGATGTTATACTGTTAGATATAGACTAAAGTACTAGACTATATAGTTTGGCATATGCTTGTATCAGTTTAATACAAAAAAAAAAAAAATTAGAATTGTTTAATTTTAGATAATTCATACAATTTTTAGGTCTGTAAAGTTTATAGGATACGGAAGTTTATCTGTTGCATACAAACCAATAAATTCGTCACAAAAGGTTTTTATATTTTATTTTTGAAAATACCTTCAATGTTAGTATGTTACATTTTATTACTTTAATTATATTTTATTTTTGAAAATACCTTCAATGTTAGTATGTTACATTTTATTACTTTAATTTTATCTTGTAGATTTCATACATTTAAAAAAGTTCTTGATTGAAGTAAAATATTTGAATATTTGATTAATTATTGGCAAATTGGTTACATAAAAATTCCTTTGCACTTTTTATTGTTTCGGTTTTATTGTTTTAGCACTGGTATTTAGCAACTTGTATAGAATTCCGTAATTTTGTGTCGTCTTTAGTACTTACTGTTATTAATGCGGACCGCGGTCTTGGATTATAATTAGATTAAGACTCTTAACTCTTAAGTATTGTTATTTGTTACCACGATTAAAGATAGTAAACTATTTTTAATCGTGTTTGTTACGTATACCCTACGCAACATGTATAAGATTGAATATTTGAATTTGGTTAGTGAATACTATAAAAATATAAACACACATTTCAAATAGTGTGGTGACACACTGACACGTTTTATGAGGCAATAAGAGGCGTCATGTTAGGGTCCGGACGAGGAGCGTTATGGACATTGTATTATTTTAATCATAGATCATTAAAGTATTGTTTCACAAATCTCTTCTCGAAAAAGTTAATAAGGATAAGGATATGAGTCATATGTCGATGAGAATACAAAAATGATATAAAAGGGGGCAATCGGTAAAAAAGACAATTTTTAAAAATTTTAAATACATCAATTGCTAATGAAAATTAAAAAAATGATTACTTACACACATTTACATGTACACATAAAAATTGAATAAAAATAATTATCCCCCAAAAAAATTTGTAAATATAAAATTATTATTATTAGTTATTTATCAATTTAGGATAATATCATATTATAATTTTACAAGTAAAATAAATATATAATATAAAAACTTTTAGAATGTTGCTGGTAACATTTGTTCATAAAAAAACTAAAATAATTATATTATAATGTACATTGTTGAAATATTGTAATCAAAATGTATTTTACTCTATAGTATAATGTACGAAGTTATTGAAGTAGTGTCACTGCAATGGATACCCTCTTCATTCACGTCATCAAGCCTTGTACATAAAAACCATCATAATTACTTATTGTTAATATATTTACAGATTGTACATTTTCTTTTCTAATAAAAAAAAAAATATATATATACAAATATACTAGGTAACCTATATAAAGAGTAAAGACGAAGAATGAAAGATATATATTTTTATATTTTTTCACATAATTGTATGCAATAAGAAAACAATATTTTTTAAAAGAAATATATTTTTATATTTTAATATTTTTAAAAATTATATTAAATATTATACATTTAACACCACCGTTTTTAAAGAGTTCAATGTAGACAATTTCTATGTGTATGCATACGGATCATGACATCATGTAAATATGTACCTATGTAGTAAGTAATCATTTTTCAATTTTCATAATCATTTAATATACTTAATATAATAATATTTTTAAAAATTGTTCTTTTTTCCGGAATTCATAAAAGGGAGACTATCTACTAGTTCCGTAGATCTCACTACCTCTGATCGCAAACGGTTAGGTAGCTCAGTACCTACATCTTAGATGTTTAAAACTCAAAGGCAGGTTGTAACACAGTTCATCACCTTATATTTTAATATTGTATTTTTATATTTTAACTATTTTAAGTAAATGTTAAATAAAAACTATGTTATACATTTTTAAACTAGTAAATAAGGCGACACAAAAGAAAACATTTTGTCGCTTATATAGTTGACTTTATTTGTAAAGACTGGGTGAGCATGAAATAATTCTACAAATCTACAATACTATAATTGACCATTTATTTTTTTGTCACCTAGTAAAAATTCCTTTAAAAATTGCACTGTAGGTATACTTTAAACATCACGTTTTTATTCCTGCGTTCATGCATGAATCGACGAGTCAGGACGTAACAGTATTTATATTAGGTTATTATTAACAATTATTTAATTGCTGTTTTGCCTGTTTTCGGGTAATTGATCATTTAAAAATGTCTTTAATTCTTCCTCACTAGGCACCTCTAGAATAACAATTAGCCAAATATTGGATTGTTTGGCATGTACGGATATTCTACCGAAAAACCACAAATTATATTCTTTATAATACGAATATTAATATGAAAAATGACTAGTAATAAACCATTATGAAGAAAACTTCTTAAAGGTAATATATTTTGTTATTAAAACTTAACTCATGTTTTAATATTTGAGAAAATAAATAAAAATAGTAATTTACAAGATGTTTAGACTTTCGTTTATTTTAAATGTATAAATAATTAGTTGTGTATAATATAAAATTATTACGGATTGATAGGGAAAAACCGAGGGCTGGTGTAGCTCAATCCTGGTGTTCACTAGCTGCTTACAGGCTACAAGTCCCGGTAAAAAAGTAATAGGAAAGGTAATCAATTATTCAAGTAATAAATATAAAATATAAATAGTGTTTTACAAAGATGTTAAAGTTTAGACTGGAGACTGGACTGACTGGTTAACTTAATATGTAAAAATAGTTTATAAATCTTATGAAATTAAATATTAACAGTGTTTAAATCAGTATGTAGTATAGTATACGGTATAGCTTCTCTATATATTATTAGTTTATTATTGTGTGGTTTAAATGTATATCACCAAATATAACACGTTCACTGCCTCACTGAATAAGTGAATAGTGGTTCTACAGTGCTTTATTGGTGACATTAGCTTTTACTCCGTAGTCACTAGTCGATGATAATAATATTAGAAAAATTTTGAGGTTAAGTAAATCGTTCATCAGTGTATAATAAAATATCATCATATCATTTCTCATGATAAAATATTATTTTCTCCTTAACGACTTGTTATGGTCCGTCTGCCGTCATCTGATATTCAATTTTGTTGCGTAAAAAAAAAAGAAAAACCAAAATAAATTAATATAATAATAATAAATTCAGGTATAGTGCATGATGCATCTTCAAAGCTCCAATTATTATAATTAACAGTTTAAAGGTATTTTTGTAGCCATATTCGTCTACATTTAAGGCTTTTAAGTTTTATTCACTTATATTATATTTCGGACTTGTTACTGTAGATTATAGTTACCCTAGTGATACGACGATTTCAAGGACGAAGAAATCCAAAACAAAGGTATGTGTGTAGCGTACTAGCGTGTACGTTTGCGCGCGCGCGTATGTGTGTGTTTAATGTTTATCTCGCACAGCTGTTGAGGGTAAAAATGCAATAAATAAAAAAAAAGAAACAAGAATACATAATATAATATTATGTTTATCGATGCATTCATTATTTTAGATTTGATGTGTCGTAGTCCAATAATAGATTATCGTAGAGGAGGGAAAAGCGTTTAAATCTTGCCATCGCGTAGCAAGACTGGCCTCGAGTGGCGATTCTGATGACGGTGGGCTTGTTCCACCACCGCGTAAGAAAAGGCACTTGGATACGGAAGAGACCATGTTGCAGCCAACCAATGGGTGTTTGCAACACAATGGATCGGTGGATCAGCCATCATCCAGTTCCACCGTTAATGGATCAGCCAATGGAGATGGTCAGGAACAAAGTAATAGCTGTAATATTAAGGGCAAGTCAAGCCAGGAGATCGTTCGTCTAATAGGTCAACATTTAAAGCTTATCGGGCTTAAGTAAGTGTTATTTAGACATTTCTAATTATTTGAAAAATAACTTATACTATATTGCGATATTTAAATTTTGTTTAAATTATTAACTTAAGACCGTATAGGTAATAAACAAAATTAACCTGTAGTTTCTATAAAGTTTCTATAGTTTCATAAAATAAAATGAGAAAAATCACTGGCCCATTATAAAAAATAGGTAGAAGGTATCTACAGTTTATTTTAGTCTTTAATTTCAGAAAATGGACAGTTAATATTACTAATAAGCAGTAATGCAAACATCGCTATATTAAGACAATTTATAATACTATCTTATTTTATAATACATACTGTCAATAGAAGGACAGTTTAGTATATATTGCATAACTTGTAGGAAGACTCAGTAGGGTTTCCTTTATAAAGTTAAATTATTATACAATTTTATATTTGAGTTTTAAATTTTGGTTGTTAAGTAGGTCTCTTCATCAGCTGCATTTGAGACATTTAGTTAAACTGTACGTAGCTAGTAGGAGGTGAGGAGATTTGTATTGATTTTAGTTGACCATATCTTTTATAAATTGTGATAGCTGTTTTGTTTATAATTTAAATTGGAGATCATTGTGAAATAGTTTATTTGTTATATTCCAAAGTACTTACATATATCAATTAAAAATCTTGATTTGAGGTTGTAGGTGAAGATTATTTGGTTGACTTGAAGTTTAGGACACAAAAGACTAATATAATAATGAGTTATTCATTTGATATGTTGATTTTAAGCCATAATTATGTTATTATCAGATACATTTGTTGTTTAGTTAATTGTATTAATGCTCGTGGTGAGTACCATAAGCGCAATTTGAGAGGCGGACTAAGCCCCCTTAAAATCAATCATAGCCCCCCCCCCAAAATGATTTGTATATCTCAGGGAGCATACACACAGTACATAAATGAAAATTATAATCACCCCACTTCAAATTTAAAACTCAAATTGCGTCTATGATGAGTAACATAGGTGTTTTGACCATCATAAGATTCTGATACTTAATTTTAAGATAGTCTTGTTAAACCAAGTTATATGAAAATGAACTACGGTTTGGATTTATTGGCTGGTGATTGTAGGGTTGTTACTGGTGGCAAATATGGTTGTATTAGCTACAGTTGCAACATAAATTAATCCCAATTTGATAATAAGTTAGCATATCAAATAAATATATAAAAAAAATATGTATTTTGTTAATTATAGTTTTTTTTAAATTTAAATTTTAGTCAAACTGCAGAAGTGTTAATGCAAGAATCTGGATGTTGTTTGGAACATCCTGCTGCCACTCAATTTCGCCATCATGTAATGGATGGTGAATGGCACAAGGTATGAATTAATATTAATTATTAACTAGTACAATTATTTTAGTTGAAAACTTTTTATTTACTTAAAATAAATAGGTATCTATATAATGCTTTAAAAATATGGAATTAATATTTTATATTTATCTTAATCATTACAAGTTAAAAAAAAAGAAACACAATTTTAAATTAAATTAGAAAATATTAATTGATACCACCTTTATTTTGTTTCATTAAAGTTAACATTATTTCTTAAATAACAATAATTATAACATTTTAGGTTAGTGCAGATCTGAACGAACTTCAAGCTTTGGTAGGGAATTCATGTCAATATTTTTCAGTGAGTATTTTTTTTATACTTCCAGCATTTATTTTTAATTCAAAGAAAATACATTTTATATTCAATATATTTATAATATTTTTGTGTTATTAAAATAGTAAGTACAGTGAAACCTCTAAATAAAACCGACACCCTCTGCCGCTGAAATTTTGTCCGCTATTTAGGGGTGTCCAATTTTGTAGAGGGAGAAATATAATATTATAGAAATAAAATATTGATTTATTTTTTTAAGTTATTTATACATATATACCAGTAGTTTTCAACCTTTCTAACCATGTGGCACATTTAATCTCTTACAAAATTTTCGCGACACATATATACCAATATATACAAATAAATACTTAAATAAAACTATTAATAGATTTCCCACAGTACACTTCAATAGCACTCGCGGCACACCGGTTGAAAATCACTGATATATACATAAGTATACATAATACATTTAATTAATTTTTATGTATTTTTAAAAATGCAAAGGTAAAAAGATAAAAAGAATTGGCACACGTGTCCGTATGCTATCTACCAAAAAAATGATATCTACACAAATCTATGTACACATGTCCTATGCTATCTACCAAAAAAACCATATATACAAATCTACAAACTTGCGTTACTAACCTGCTCAATAGCCTGCTGGTTGACAGTTGTCCCATTTTAAATAGCCTGTTTGTTAACAGTTGTTCATATTTCTTTAATTTCTTACAAAAATGTTTTTTTTATATCTTGTAAAAAACATTCAAAAATATAATTTTTGATTGACGGACCATTCTTCTTGCAGTTGTTTTCAAGAAGATTGGTAGCTTTACGATCTCTAATTCCATACTTCACTTTCATGTGTTTCCATAAACATTCAATAGTCTATGTTTGAGCACCTGTACATGAATCTATAAAGTTTTTACTATGATTAACTGTTTAGTGAAGAAAACCATGATTTTTAAGAGTACTGTAAGCTCGCCATTCATCTGAATAAATTGTTGTTTCAGGTTCTATTTCTTGGATAATTATAGGAAGCAATGTTTCACAATCTCTTTTATCAACTATAAAAAAACGATGTCGTAAATATTTTGTTACAATAACATCTCTGTTTAAATCACATTTCTGGCTTTTTTTAAAAGTTTCTTTAATTTCACTACCACATTGTTCACCAATAGAATTTAATTTGGTACACAATTTTGTATTAGGTAATAATTCACAATCTTTTAAAAATTGTATACAAGTTTCGTCATTAAAAATAATTTTTCTATATAATTCACCCAAAGTACTCATTTTATAAAACAATAAATTTATAATTAACAAAAAAACACACAATTACGATGTTTGATCGCGGCGAGCAACTAACATATACTAAATTCTGAAATACTAAATGTCCATTATTAGAATTGTAGAATCCTACACCTTTATACCTATATAATCGTCAATACCGTCAATATAGACTAAGAACTACGCAGTAGATAACGTAATTACTTGTAGATAACATACGAGACCAAAAATTTGTTCGTAGATAGCATACGACACGTGTGCCAAAGAATTGATAATATAAAAATTAAAACTAACTTATATTAAAAAAATCAGTTATTTTAGATTGTTTCGTATTTTGACGCGAAGTCATTTTGATAGAAATTATTAAAATCAAAAGTTAAAATGCCATAAAAGTGTCCATTATTTAGTGTCCGGTATTTAGAGGTTTTCCTATAGAAAAGTACTGAAATTTTCCCTATTCCCCAAAAAATGTCTGCTACTTAGAGGTGTCCATTAAGGGAGGTTTCACTGTATATTTCTGAGTATTGCCTATAGTTTTCATTTTAATAATATTACTACTATTTTTTTTTTAAGGATATGAAATTTTTAATATGTGAACAAAAGTATTTGGAATATTTAGAGGATGGTAAAGTTTTGGACGCATTACATGTGTTGCGTAATGAGTTGACACCTTTGCAACACAATATTGACAAAGTTCATATTCTCAGCAGGTTTGGCTTATTTAATAAATAACAATTGGATCATAATTGGATCATTCTTTGAATAATTATATATTTTATGATTTTATTGTGTTTTATTAATTATTTTATATTGTTTTAGCTATATGATGTGTAGTGGACGAGATGAGTTAATGAAACGAGCAAATTGGGAGGGAAAAGGACATAAATCTAGAACTCTACTAATGGATATGATTCAACAATTTTTACCCCCACATATTATGCTACCACCCAAAAGGTAAATAATTATATACTTCAATAATATATTTTATGATTTTATTATTAATTGTGTACATGTTGTATTGCAATAAATTTTTTTTATTATTATTTAATTAAATAATTGTATACTTGTTTTAGGTTACATATTTTATTGACTCAGGCAGTAGAACTGCAGAGAAAGCAATGTTTACTCCATAATACAAAGTTAGATGGTCCCATTGAAACAGTTTCCTTACTTACTGACCATAAGTGTTCATTGTAAGTCAAGTCATTCGTGTTTTAAGATAATATTATAATGAAATATTTATGTAAAAAAATAAATTATTCTGATTGCAGAGAACAAATTCCATATGAAACCGTCCAAATACTAACTGAACATTGTGATGAAGTATGGTTTTGTCGGTTTTCACCTAATGGAAAAAAATTAGCAACTGGCTCAAAAGATGCATCCATTATAATATATGACGTTGATCCAGTATGTTTTAAAAATAATTTCTTGCTTGTAATATCTTCACAATATTATTTGTTACAGGAAACATTAACTGTAGAACAATCAATCACTTTAGATGGCCATTCATATGGAGTTAGCTACCTTTCATGGTCTCCAGATGGCGAACTTCTCATGGCTTGTGGGCCAGAAGACTGTCCTGACTTATGGGTGTGGAATGTCAGTACTGGTGTTTTGAGGTTAAAACTCTCACATTCATCAGACGATTCATTAACTGCCTGTTCTTGGCACAAAGATGGCCAAAAATTTGTATGTGGGGGAATCCGAGGACAATTTTATCAATGTGTAAATAAATACATAAATAATGTTAACTTATATAGTGCTTTCATAGTAATTTTAATTCAATTATAAATCAATTGTAGGATTTAGAAGGTTCTGTATTAGATTCATGGGAAGGTGTTCGTGTAAATTGTCTTTGGTGTCGATCTGATGGAAAAACTGTGTTGGCAGCAGACACACGTCATCGAATTCGCTCATACAATTTTGATGAACTAAGTGATCAAAATTTGTAAGTAAAGCAAAAAATGCATTTTATATGTTTGTCTAAATATGGTTCATGTTTAAATAGAATACAAGAAGAACATCCTATAATGTCATTCACAGTTAATAAAACTGATCGTCTTGCACTTCTAAATGTTGTAACACAAGGTGTTCATTTATGGGATCTCCAAGATAAGTGTTTAGTAAGAAAATTTCAAGGAGTTACACAGGGCCATTTTTCAATACATAGTTGTTTTGGTGGTGTTGATCATGATTTTATTGCTAGTGGAAGTGAAGGTTTGTCACTTTATAAAATACAATTTGTATATGATAAAAATATTTGTTTTGTTATAGATAACAAAGTATATTTGTGGCACATTAAGAATGAACTACCAATAACAACATTAAACGGTCATACAAGAGCAGTTACATGTGTTAGTTGGAACCCTGTTTATCATCAAATGCTTGCATCGGTTTCGGATGATTGTACTGTTCGTATTTGGGGTCCTGCTGCTAAATACCGTAAACAAAAATCTAACAAAAGTGGTAAGTTTTATATTGATGATTTACTTCGTAATTAAATATAATGACTCATTAAAAATAATTTAATTATTAAATTAGTCAACAATATATGCAGGGTGATTATTTTATCATTGACTAAACAATATAATTAATATTTAGATGTTTTTAAAAAATTTTTTAGTAAAAATTTTGCTACATACAATTTTACAATCCAGTATTATAGGTATTATAAAGTGGTATCAACTTGTGATATTTAAAATAACTATTAACTTATATTTCCATGTTCAGAAACAGAATATTTTTCAGAAAGTTATAAGTTATTGCTTTATGAATAAGAAATATTGAATTATAGTTTATTATTTATTAATTTAAGAATTTATTTATAAAAATGTAGGTTAGTGACAGATATGCCTTGGAATTTTGATATACAATTTCACATGTGTTGTTTTAGTCTTAAAAACAAACATAATAGAACATTTTTGTTCTGTAGAACCTGATGTGTTATTAGTTTTATTATTGGAATGGGTTGACCTATTTTTAAATTTTAAATATACATTAATATATTCAAACTTTAGATATTATGCTCATCCAGTTATTAAATTTAAATAAATAAAGTTGAGAATATTATTTGTGTTTATACATTGGTTTTTTTGTTGAAACTTCCATGTTTAAGCAAGTTATATAGTATATAAAATATTCTAGTATAAAAATGCTCATACCTCACTTAATAATTAAAATATTATGATCTTAACCTTAATTATTATTATTGGGGTTCACTAATTTTAATATTGATAAAACTTAATAACAAAATTGTTTTTGCCGAATTCAAATTTACAATGTTGTACACTTGTAAGACAGGTACAACAAATGTGTCTACTTAACTTTAAATGTTTAAAAATTAAGAAATTTTTTTACTATTTAATTAATATGGATATATATTATTTTTAAATAAAATAAAAGATGATGCCATTTAAAAAAATGAAAACCTTTTAAAAATATGTTTTAACAATTTAATATGTTGTTAATACAATTTTCAAACGATTCCATAATTATTAATTAGTAATATATAAAAACCATAAAAAAATTAATTTAAGTTATAATAATAATTGCAGTTTTATGATTAAAAAAATCACACTGTACCTGTATGTTTCATATTATATTTAAACTTTTTTATTTTGCATCCTATTTTTATTAATTCACTTGGTAATGTATAAATAATTTAAAATTAAATCTATATACTAAATAAAGAAATAATGCTCTTTGCATATGTAATGAACTGAATACAAATAATGCATTTTAATTTAAAATTGTTCAATATGAAATTTAAGTTTTAGTTTATTGAATTTAAATGATTTATTACTATTACTATTTAATTTTAAGGATTCAATTTTAGTATTCTAAACATTTATAGAATAATTAAACATTTTGTTAACTACAGTAACTATACAGTACCAAGCTACTAGAGTAGGGTTAAATTCTGGCTTGTTTAATTGGTATCTATGCATAAAACCACTTGTGACATTGTTTCTATTTTATTTCTTGCATTTATATATGTAATATTAGGCCCTCGGTGCTTACCGACAACCATTTTTCAATTCAAAAGTCAGGTATCATTTATAGTTGCAACATGAACTTAATCAAAACAGTTTCTGTCAAAAATATATTTATCATCTACTTATTATGAAACCTACACATTTATTAAAGTCACAAATCATTTATTATAATATATTCCTTATCTTAAAATGTGTGAGAATATAATATCTCAAAAAGGCAGTATAGTATATACTTTTATGAATAGACTAATAATTGGTAAATTGCATTTGTCTATTTAGGCCTTAAGGCCTTATTAATTAAAGTTTATATTGGTTTCTTCAGCCCAATTAATCCAGTCTGAGAACTTTTTTAGAAGTTAGGGTTTAGTCAATGTGTGTCTGTGCTATTCAAATAGAACTTTAGATATAGTAATACTTATTTATTATTTAAAGATATTTTTTTAATTAAATTTATGATATATTCAACATTCACATTTATTCTTAAAAATCATGATATAAATAGAATTCACTGTATTATAATAGATAAATAATTTTTTATAGTTAACAGCCATATTACACAATATTTTGTATGTGACATATTATGATAAGTATTTAGTTATTAATTACTGATATAAACTTATATAATGTTATTTTACTAAATATATTGTGATTATCAACTATTAATAATTAACTATAGATTAATAATTAACCATTATATTATAAAATCATATCTGAAAATTCATTATTATTGATAAATATTTTCTTAATGAACTTATTCATTTATTTGTATTGTTAATAATAATTTATTGTATTTAAGATAATATAATATTCATGTTTAATAGACTAAAGTAAGCATTTAACATGAACACATTTCATCATTTTTACATAGTAGAAAATATTGTGAATTATAATTTAGTTTTCCTCATTAATATAAATTAAATAGATCAACAAAAAATATATTGTTCATTTTCAAAGAATATTTGAATTTATATTTTCTCACACTAAATCACTTTATGAAACCTATTTTAAAATGTATACATTTTTTTTTTTACGCAGATATAAACAGCGATTCTGGGTCACCTTCCAAACATATGTAAAAAAAAAAATTTATTGAGACTATTTGAAAACAAATATTGTATAGTAAATTTTGTTTTGCCATTAATAAACTTTATAATTTAAAAGTCTTTTTTTTTTATACATATATACATATTATATATTATTTAACTATTGTTTTCTTCATGTTCATTTACTTCAAATACAAGTTTATAGAACATAATTCTAAATAAAAACGGCTGCTTAGAGTTACTTATATAGTGTGTATGAATATAATAAATAAAGTATAATAAAATAGCAAAATTAAAAATTTGTAAATATTTTTTAATTGCAAAATTCCTAGAGTTTAAGATGTGTATTTACAATACTTATTATATATTATTTAAATAGTTTGTTATACCAATAGTTTACTTTAATCATTTTTCTAATACATTATAATATATAAGTGATTTGATTTACATATATAAAATATTATGTATTATGTATTTGCCTTTCGAGCTAGTATCGACTTTTAAAAATAATAAATTATGTATAAAAACTTTAACAATATGAGAGCATGTCTTTTTTTTTACATTAATAATTTAGGGTTATTTCTTATAATATCTGCATAAATAAAATATTATTTCTTAAGGATGTTTAAAATCTTATGCTAAATCCATTGAACTCTTTCCTTGCCAAGTATTCGAAGTTCATCAGATCACATCGCTCAATTTTACTGCCAGGACTTCCTTCATTAGACAACCATGCGATCCTGTAACAATTAAGTATATTGTGTGTATATATATTATATATACTTTTCTAAATGATACAAGTTGCATACACAAGTTTGCTGATTTAATATAGGTATGTTTATTTAAAAAATTATTTTATTTTTAAGAATATGTATAACTTCTAGCTAAAATGAGTTTTCTTAGAATCTTCTATTCTCCTTTCTTCTCCTATTTAAAGTCATTATTGGAATCTACCAAAGATACCTCTATATTTATTTAATATGTTGTATAATTCAAAAAACACCACTGTTAAGTGGAAATTTACAAAAACCACTGTAAAGTGTAGAAATTATTGTAGTAAAATATAATATAAAATTAATAATACAGAATTTGACACGCGGGTAGCAAGAAAAAAGGAAACTCAATTTTGTGGTCCTTTAATTGCCTAGTTACAAGGCCGTATGATCAAAATTTTTAAAATTAAAATGCATTTAAAACTTTAATATTACCATAATTTTAAGAATACAGTGAAAACTCTTAATAATGAATCTGAAGAAATTTTTTTTTTTGTAGATAGTTGTATTTAGCTGGATTGATAGTACTGAGCGAGTCAAAAGTAAAAAAAAATCAAGTATTTTTTATCAAAATCAACAAACGTGTAATTAAAATGTATAGATTTTTTTTTGGCTTGAAAATTGAATACAAAATTATTCATAAGTATTTCTATTAGAATGTAAAAAAAAAATTAAAGATCACATTTTTATTTTTTTTAGTGTTTAATTTTGTTATAAATTGGATATTAAAACATGAAATAACAATATGAAAGTAAACATTTTGTATTTAAACTGATCTTTGATAAAAATTATAATTATTAAAATTATAATTATTAAAAAATATTTATTGTGGGTATTGTCCTGCGCGTGTATAATGTGTGCCCAGTGTTAATGTTCATATTAACACGTCAAATTTATAGAGTATGAAAGTGTAACTTACATTACTTCAACATTTGATTTTGGTCCTTGCATTTTACCCATTATAGTGCCTCTTTTACTGTTCTTTACCCACCCGACAATATCGAGTTCTGTGCTTCGGTCTCTGCAATATTTGGTGAAGTAAACACCTAAATAATATGAATATAATTATAAACATAAATGTTAAACTTATCTTATAGTACATTACCATTTATAATTAACTTAGAAATATTTGGGATTAAATTGCATATAAATATATTTTTCTAGAATAATTATTAATTATCCTTATTAGGAATAAGTTTAATTTTAAAAAAAGTAGAATATAGTTTGTATTATTTAGTATACTTTAAGTAATTTTCTACTATGTAGAAAGTTTTCTGTTTTATTTTTATTAGATTAATTAAATATGAAGAAAGTATTAATTTTGAATTGAGGTGATATAGAAAATATTGGTTTCACCTCATGTTAATTATTTTAGTTTTTCTAACATATGAGTTAAAATATTTTAAAATGTGTTCTTATACCAATAAGTAATGGCTAATGATATTTGGCAATAGTATATATATGAAACACTAATATCAAGTGCCAACTAATATACATTGTTGTTTTTTTATGTTTCATATACTTTCAGTTCGTTAATTTTATAGTTATAAAGTTTATTTATAAGCTCAAGAATATAATAAGACAGTATAAATAATTTTTTTCCTTTTATATTATTCTAGATTCTAGTCTTTTGTTTCTCATATTCATTATAAATTTATTTTAGTAGGTTAGACCTAATCATATTATTTTTTAAATTTGTTGTTGTGAATATATTTTGTAGAGAATTGTTTAAAATTCCAATTAATATAATTTTTGTTTAAACTTTTTTTTTTTTTTTTGACAATTTGTATATTATTGAGGCACAAAATAAAGCATAATATAATGTAATAATTATAAATTTGAAACAATTATGGTTTCAAGTTTGTTCATTGCCTTTGAACAACCATTATAATATAATAATAATAATAATATTGGGTAATGGAATTTAATTTTAAATTATCTATTTCAATTTTTTTCTCAACAATTTTACAATAACTAACCAACATATTATTGAATATTTCATATTAATTCCATTCAAATATCATCACAGAAGAGCACTAATATCTATAAAAATCTTTAAAAATAAAAATATTTTAATTACCTATACTTATAAAATTTAATTTTAAAAAAATATATTACAGTAAAAACTCGATAAGACGGAATCGTTGGGGACATGTTATTTTTCTGTGTTAACAGGGTTTCCGTTTTGACGGGGTTCAAATAAATGAAATTTGAAAAAAAGTACCAAAGAAATTTTCCGTTTTACCTAAGTACCGTCTTATCGAGGTTTTACTGTATATATTCAAAATTTAGCTTTCTTATAAATATTTAAGTACTTACTGACTACCAGTGCATGATTACTTTTACATAGATGGGGGTTATGAGCATTTTGGAGCACTATTGTCTAATACTGTATTAAAATTTTCTTCCCAAAATAATAGTTTCAGAAAAATAATAGTTGCTTACTGTTCTGGACTTAGGTTACTGTGTGCAATGTTCTCGTGTAATCAAAATACTAAAATAGTATAGGTAGTGTTTATATAAAATATAATTTATATCAACAAAACCGCGAAATTTCGAAAGTGACGAATTAGGGTTAAAAGATCCTGACTGTCGATCTTAAACTAATATTTAGTTAAGTAGGTATTAGCCAAATGAAAATAAATTATGTAAATCACTCAATTTGTTTATGGTATTTGTAACTGTTGCCTTAATATTAATTAAGTATTATTTAAATTAAATGAGCACAATACAGTTTTGCTGACGGTAGAAACTACGAAATATTAATAAATAATAATTAAACGTATACAATTTATATGTGTTATTTTATTAAAGTTATTACCTACTTACAAGTTATAATAAGTGTATAATTATTTTTGCAAGTTGCATCATGATTCATGACCATTGTTAATAAAATCATATGACCTATTAATACAATTTAAAAATATTTATTCACACCAAACTGTTCTTTTTTAATGATTAAGTTACACATTCAGTGATAAGTAAAATAACATATTTATATAATTTCGTATTCATTAATTATGAGGTAATTATTACCCGATTTTTTTTTACCTATTAAAGCTATAAAATTATTTTATAATTATTTGTCTGATCGTATATAATAAGTTTTATTAAATGCCAACATTTAACAATTTAATGTACCTAATTAAAAACGGATTGTTATTTAAAGTATATTAGAACCACGTTTGTATTTCTATTTTTTGTAAAGCTTAAATTATGCATTAACTACCTAGGTATGTATTAAATTAATGAATTAAAAGTATGGGAAAATAATTTACCTTGTACTTTTCCAAATACTTCAAACTCGACCGAGACGAATGAATGACCTAACTCTTGAAGTGCCATGGTGCATGCCAAAACACAAACTAAGTCTGTCAAACCTCTTCACGATATTTTTTCTCTTGCGATTTCTATTTTTGATAAGTGTTCTATATTAAGCAACACAGATGTTTACCATGTCAATTATCAACTCACCTTGAGCTCTCAAAAATTTCTCAATACGCCTAAATTTAGTGCCTAAAAATGATGTGTATATTTACTATAGTTAGTAGATATACATATGAACATTAAACAGATATAACTTATATATGTAATACGGAAGACGGGACTATAATTATTCCGCAAGTTAGGGGTTATTAGATAATATTATACAATAATATACCTAGTATATGTATGTATCAGTGTCTTTTTTTCTAGATCCACTTGACTTGATTAACACTTGTTTAATTAATATAATATGCTTGATAAATGGGTGTGTGAAGAGTATAGACATTGAGATTCACACTTGCCAAATTTTTTTGATTTTAAGAGAGGGACTTACAAATCAATTTAAATTACAAAACAAAAGCCAAATTAGTCATGTGATGTGGAAAAGGAACTTGTTAATAAATATACATAGCTATGTTTATATGTGTCATAACTCATAGTATGATCCATACCTACACTGCAACTATGAAATAACGCTACCTATACTACTTACATACACACAATATATTATGTTTTTACCAATATTATGATTTATAATTCATACAATTAAAATAGATTTAAGGATTTACTTGAAACATATTCTTGGCATTAAACCAAAATAATAAACCCAAATTAAATTATAAATTCATTGACAATTTCTTAAACGATTGTTTTCGAAACGAGTTTTTTGGTTCGTGCCAAATATTTTCTATAAACTAACTAAAAATTAAAGTATTAGTTATAGTTACCTATTATTTATTTAATGAATAGTTAAAGATTAATTAACATTAAATATAATATTAATTAATTTTAACGTAACAATATCTATGGTTGTTTTAACATTCTTAATTTTTTTTTTTATATTTGTTGACAACGGTTTATTATAATATTTTTGTGGCTAAGTTCAACTGTTGTATAAGAAAAAAATACTTCGATCTTCAACTACTGCGGTTTTTGGTTTTGAAATATAAGTAGTTAAATTAGGATATTTTTAGTACTTTTTAAAATTATCGAGAATACAACATAACCTGCAGTTGGCAGTTAGAAGTACCTACTTACTTATCAAGTTGACAAAGGACAAAATTCGTTGAAATCGTGAAAATTTCCAAATTATTTTGTTATTAAAAGTGTATACCATTTTAATTTTAATACATAACAAGGTTTATAAATTGTATTTTTATAATTATTTTATAAATAATATAATTACAATAAAATACCTTATGTTAATATGCCTGAGTCAGGTCGCTTTCGTAGAATTGTTTATTGTAACACCTATCTTACTGTGAATTTTATTTTTTTGTAGGTATATAATTAGATTTTAGTTTGCATGGTATTTCCTATAGTCTATACCCATTAACCCTTTAGGGTGTTAAATTTAAATAAATAAATAAAAATATATGATATGTTTAATACTTATAGGCATTCTATCGCGCCTGAGTGTTAGCTGAATAGTTATACTTTTCAAACTTCTATGCCTTACATGCACATTATTTTTTCCCTTTCATACATTTGTTGCAATTTGTAACTATAGTTATAGATTGCACATTTCAAATAAAAGTTATAAAAAAAAAATATGCCATATTTTATAATTGTAGGTATTCAAGCATAACACATCTATTTTACGGTGTCTTACTCAATGTTAGTAGACTTGACGTCGACAACTACTATACAGAAGAGTTTGTTTTTATATGTACATACTAAACTAGGTGTCTAACAAAGAAAAAAAGTAAAATTAACTTTTATTTTTGAGTTAGAAAATAGCTGATCATCTTTTGTTGATAAAATATAATATGTACTATACATGAAAACATAAATATAATATATTATAAAATATATGTGTATATACTATATAACAGGCGCGGATCCAGACTAAATTTACGGGGGAGGAGGGGACAATACTATGTCTGTATCGTATTTTATTGTCTGCCAAAAACAGACATCCTAAAATTTACCCGTGTGACAGAGTCTACGGGGGGGAGGGGCATGGCCCCTTGCCCCCCCCCCCTTGGATCTGCGCCTGCTATATAATATATATACTGTATACAATATAATATGTACTGTTACTCACTTTCATAGTTATTCGTCGACATATCTAAGTTAGAAATAATATAATTTAATTATCATATAATAATAATTATATTATTTTTATTATACATATATTTGTAACCATTCAAATTTCCTGTCATATATTTCAAATTTCAAATTTCATCCCACACTCAGTAACGGTTTTAAAAAAAACTTTAAGCCTTGGATTTCAAGTGGGGGGATGAATACCATGAATCCATAACAAAAAAATATGTAAAAAAATTGTTATCATAGTTTTTTCAATCACTATCTGAAGCGTGCTTACGTTAATGCTTATCATATTACTTATACAGTTATATTATTATAGAACTTCAATAATATTTATATTATGAATAATAACCATAAATTATAACTCAAATCACTCATTTGTATTTTATGCATTTTTGTAATTCTTCCTAACAATCATTTTTTTATTGTTGATAGTATATTCTGCTTTATAGGGATCTTAATGGATTTTTATGGACCCATACATATTAGTTGTAACGTATAATCAATTATTAAAATGTGTTATAAGTCTAAAATGTATATTATAGACCAGTGTATCCCAACCTGGGGGGACGTGTAAATATAGCTGGGGAGGTGGAAGTAATTAAATTTGGTAGCTTAACTAAGATAACATAACTAGGTATATAAAATAACGCAATGAGGGAGGCCCGCCAATGTGGAAACCAATTAACTTGAGGAGAGAAGTTTAATTAAGATAATTAATATAGGTCGGAATTCAAGAGTTCTCAACACCTACAGGCTGCAATGTATTTTTATTTTTCAGACGATTTCGGCGTGGGGGAGGGGTTCATTGGTCAGATTAGATATTAGTTGATAGTAGATTTGAATAGTAACTATCAACAGCGGTTCTTGTAGAACACGGACCCCCGATGAAAGATTTTTAGAAATCATGGACCCCCTACCAATTTTTTTTTAATACTTTTTTTTTTACAAAATATCTGATGATATCCTAACCAAAATTATAATAATTATTTTATATTACAAATTATAGAAGTAGACATAACAAAACATACACATTTATAATTATTTTTATTAAACTTAATTTTTCATAAAACTGTAATATAAATTATTTTATTTTTAATATTCTTAAAGCTGCCGTGGACCCCCAACGTGAGTATCGCGGACCCCCAGGGGCCCGTGGTCCACAGGTTAAGAACCGCTTAGAATCTATAGTATAGATGATTGATTTGGTGTGAACATTTTTGTAGTAGCTTTTAACTTTAATAGATTATAGATTATTGAAATTGTTTTAATTTTTAGGCCTTTGTGAAATAAAAGGTTTGTAACGTACCTATCATGGGGTATAAATTATTTGGTGAAGAGAGATTGACTGAAAAATTTGGATGGTACGTATTTAGGAACATCCTTTCATTCATCATTTGGACGCTATAGGCCCAGATGAGTTTTAGCATTGATTTATATAGGTAGGTATGCATTAATAGTTTGTTATTAATTAAGAATTTGAATTTGAGATACTTGGTTTGAGCTATGGTTGGATTTGGTTGTTTTGAAAGTAGATTTTGGATAGGAAATATTTTCTTATTAGAGTTAAAGGGATGTAAAAGGATTGATTTTGATTCACCACCTGAAGACCAATTTGAAAAAAATAAACAATCTACCTACATCCATTAAATTGTTGTTTTGATAAATTTAATAGTAGGTATCTTGAATGTTTACAAAATTAAAATCATTCTTTATATTTTTAATAGTAATTTGTGTCTTGCCATTCAATTACTCAAAGATGGAACGACTATTGACTATTCTATTATCTATATGGACTATATGTAACGTATAACGTATTTACCTATATTTGCAAGAAATCCATACATTAAGAATTTTTTTCTCGGAATCAGATTATATATCTATATAAATAAAATGTGTGTATTTTTATTTTTTAAATTTCAATAAGAACAACTTATGTGAGTTTTTGTATTAAATAATATTAAATATTTTTATTAAGCTTTCATGTGACATTAGTCATTTACATCCACTCTCTTAAGAACGCACGCAGTGATGGTACTTGGTAACCCGTCTGGGCGTTACTGATAATAATATACCACTTTGAGTTTTGGAAAATTTTTTCGACCAGTCTCTTTTTAGTCCTTGCTTTGTCAGTTATGAATCATAATGTTATACTATACATTGATTATATTAGTATGATTTATCATTATTCATTATCAACCATTACGTAGAGAATAGAATAGAGATGTATACGTGTAAGAGATGATGATTAACTTTAATCTTTTTAGGTACCTATGCATTACTAATTATTCTGACGGCACCTTTTTAGTTCATATAATTTCCACCAGAGAACGCCACCATGTTGGAAGGCTTTCATATTTTTTTTTAATATTTATCGTTTATATATTATTATAGATATAATAACAAATATATAGATTTTCAGTAGAACTAAAAAAATTGTCATAATATTAAGAAGTTTATTTGTAGTAGGTTTGTGTTTGTCCTTCTCCGTTTTATCAAACGTAAATGGCTATATAATTTATTAAATAATCTATGTAACAACTTACTCCTTTAGGTTCATAAATTTGAAGTAGTTTTGTCGGATGTTCTCTTTCCTTACGTTTTCAAGTCTAGTAGACTAATTTTTAACTTATTTACTCATTGTATTATTTTTATGTATACAGATGTAAATGTTTTTTATTAAAAAAATTTAGGTTTGTAAAAGTTGCGATTCAATTGAGTAGGTATTCAAAATGAATTCATCTTATTTTAAATTATTTTTTTTATTGGTTTTTTTCTTATAGTTAAGCTTAAAGTAATAAAAATGTAATGTGAAGGGAAAAAACTACATTTAAAACGTTGAGCACTAAAGCATAAAGGTATGTTCAAAAGTAATAATATATTTTAATTAGCATCATATTTTATATTTTAATAACTTTGCTACTAATTCATGTAATTATGTTGATACTAGTGAAACATTATGTATATTATATTATAGCATTTGATCATTTTTAATTTTATTTAAAATGTATTAATTATTAATTAATGATAATTGATAATTTTATACACGCAGATACTAGATAAAGTATAAAGTAAATTTTTAATTTGGATAAACACTTTAATACACTTATTGATTACAATTCTTTATTACTATGAATTATAATTATTTTAATTTTTAACTTACCTAATATATATTTGAGACTATGTTCACTAATAAAGATAATTAAATAACACATTAGTTTAAATAGTATAATATGTTAGGTAATAAATGATCAATATCTTTAGATAGTTCTGTTTATTTATAATTGGGTAATTTTTCTAAAATACTTATTCAAATCTGAATATTATAATAATTCATCACCATAAGTAAGTTACCAAATTAAATTTATATACAATTTAAGTAATAATTTTTATGCTTGTTCATGCATTTTAATTTTTAAGACATTTCAAACACTTAAAAATTAAATTAAAGTAAATAAATTAATTTACGTAATTTCATATTTTATCCTTCGCTAATCTATACTTATTATAAAACCATTTAAAAACCCAATTAGTAGGTACCTACATTGTAAAAAACACTTCTCAATATAAAAATTGTTGAGTATATTTAAATTAGTATTAAATTACTTCTCAATAAAATGGAGATTACATAGATAACAGTACTTCATATTTTGTCTCCTAGTCTCCTAGTGACCAGCAGTTATTAGCAATTAACATTTACAGCAAGGTCTGTGGAAGGTCATTGGGATAAACTAATTATATCCATACTTCACAACTTCTATATGATAAATTTCATCATTTTAATTGCACGATTTTTAGATGTCAGCTGTACAAAAATCCTGTCTTTACTAACAACTAAAATATATTGTTTATTACAAAAATGCTATAGTTTATTTAGAATTGTTCTAAATATTGTCTTGGAATTCTGTTTATGTGGCCCGCTTAGTAATGACTAACTTTGTACATTGTTTTTCAGATTAAAAAAAATATTCATATTCAAAAATACTAAAATTAATTAAAATTAATGTTAAAAATTTTGTTTTATGTTATTCTATTTTATTAATGCTTTAAAATCAATGTTTAATTAAATGTTTATATAAATATAAAATAATTTTGTTTTAAAAATCAATTTTTTTAAAGTTTATCTATTATTTTAAAGGATATTTCTAAAAAAATAAGTGCATAAATTCATATTTTATAGCGTATATATATCTAAGATTTTTTGTGCATATAAATCCGGGCCCTACGAATAAGTTTCAGGCCGGTCAAAGTGTATGTGGGTGTGCTTAACGCGGGGTGTTACTGTACATTAAATCTTAATAATAATAATAATTATTATTATTATTACTTACATCATATAATTTATTTATTTAAAGCAAAACTATACAAATAATATAGTAAATATGAACCGATTTAAACATTTTAAACATATTAATTATGATACGATTTATTATCATACGGTTGATAATATAATACAGCCGTGAAAAACCGCCGTGGTTATACCGAACTGGTGCACGGAACGACCAAGGTGATGATGGAAATCGACTATCACGGAACGACGGTGACGTTCGATACTCGAGACTTCGAGAGAACGAGCCTTCCACGTCATAGCCCATCCCGTTGTTGTTGCTATCGTAGCCCGCACCACCAGTTTTTGTGTTTTCTCGTGTGCTTTCGACCAGTAGTTGAGTATAGTTGAGATAATAAGATTATACCGCCGGTCCTCGGGTGTTTTTTAAAATATATATTAGTATTTAAAAAATGAAATACAAGTCTAAATATGTACCTAACTCAGAATACTACAGTATCTACCTAGTTTATCGTATGAAAATAAATTTGAGTTATAATTAATTTATTAGTTGTATACATTTAATTTACCTAAAAATAATGCTTTTCTATAATCACATTACGTCATTACTTAAAAACTGTAAAGCGAATATTTCAGTAATGTACAATTGTAATAATTTTCTCAAAATAAAAAAAAGTATTAGATTCGCCATAATAAACACCAATAAATGATGACAAATTTATTTTCCGAACTATCGATTATAGTCTTTGGCATACTAACTAGTGGTGCAGCCTGGGTATACACCTGGGTTGAATCGTGAGTGGCTTACCTGTTCTTTTTTAAAACTTTATTTAATTTTGTTTTTATAGTATCAAAATATACTTTAAGAATGTTGTATGCTGATAATTCAGGCTAGCTTTTTAGATCCTAAGTAACGTGCTTGCCACGATATCATTCATTGATGAATGGCACTAAACTAATTTATTAGAGCGCAAATTTATTTTACATAGCTATTGTTCTTTAATTGTCCCTTTTGACAAGTATGTGGGACCTTTCCGAGAGTTAAAAACATCGAAACGGACGTTGAGGAACAGATTGGCTGGAAGTATAATTTATGCAACATCCTATATTTTATTTCCTATTTAAATAAAAGTCGCACAAAGTAAGATTGAAATATACAGCATTATTTTTATACACCGGATGTTGATGATTTAATATAATTTATTTATATTTAAAAAAATGTATTTAATATAATTAGTGAGTAGGTCCAAATATATGGCATTTACTGATGAGTCGCAAAAATATCAATTAAGCCTAGTTTTTTTTATAAAATTAAAAATTTTTTGAATACCAATTTTACATTTTAATTAAGATATTACAAATACAAACTTTGTTGTGTACCTAGTATTTTGAAAATTGATTTAAACCTCTTACATTTTACTATATTTTGAATAAGTAAAAACTATTTTATCTTAATAGTTAAACTTTAAACATATATCAAGGCTGTAGTGTGGTGTGGAAGTGTGCACTACATAATATACATTATATTGTTTTATTATTTACAAATAAATTTTTCATTTAGTGAGTACATTTAAAGTACCTACTACATTTTTTGTGTAAATGGATTACTACTTTTTTACAGATCGATCTACATAAATTTAATTAAAAATTAAAATAGCATTTTTTTTTTATAACAATCAATAACTTGTTTTAGATAGACAAAATATAATTACAAATTGTAATGATTTTAGCTAGGTAGGTAGTAGATTTCTTTAATATTATACTTGAAATTTGAAAATATCAATAGGTATGGCATATAATATAATATGCTTTTGAGGCAATATAAATAATGCATTTCTAATGACTATCAAATACTTGTATATTTGTTTTTAATATTTATTATTATTTTGAAGTCCTTGTAATTTATTTATATATTTATTTAAACCAGATTACATTTATACATAAATATGTTTATGTACCACTCATAGTTTATATAATGTTATTAGAATTATTTACTTTTTTTATACAAATATTAAATACAAATTAAATTTTTAGTAGGTACCTATAAGCAATTAATTATAAACGCTATACTGCTCTAGGAGTATAATTAATACTTATAGCACATAGGTTATATAGACACTTTGTTTAACGAAAAAATTAATAATAACGTGCTAAAATTCATTAATTATTATTCATTACTAGGGTTAAAAATTATGATATTTACGAGTTTTAGATATTTTTTATCGCCATGCACATTTTGTAGATAAATAATAAATATACTTGGCATGACGTAAAAGTAGTTTATTATTAAAAAAATTATTAGTTATTTTTAATTATCAATCATGAGTCTATATTAACATTTACCTATGTCTAATATATTTTTAAAGAATAAGTAATAATACAATTTTCAATGCATTTTATAATATCGTATCATATTTATTGTTTTAAGGGCATTCTATTGTTTGGATATATTTGCATGTAATTTTAAAGTATTTATATATAAACATCCTAATCCTAGTTATTACCGATTTAACACGTGCACCTTTTGTTCGTTTTTCTAATTCCTTTATTGATGTTCCCTTCAACGCCCAACACATTTTTTCTCCCTATAACAGTTTATCCACTTATCCTTTCCATTTCATTCTTTTTTTTAACTACACAGACCTTATTATCTAATTTATTAAAATTGCAAATAATTAGTATTACTAATCGCTAACTAATCAGATTAATCGTGGAACAATCTAAATAAAAAATATAAAATAATTAGCATAAAATGTAAATATTTAAATGCATATTATTAGAAATGTTTGATGATAATAAATAAAAGGAATAATTCAAATAATAATAAAAAAATATTTATACAATTGCGTACATAACAACGCATTTTTGTATAATATATTATAATTAAATACAATGTGTTTTAAATAGGTATTTTCAAGTAAATGAAGTGATTTACTTGATAATTTATAATCTCAAATCTAAAATAACATTTTAATATATCTATGAACATCTGAATTAAAAAAATAATATTAATAACGGTACACATTTAACAAACTAATAACATCTGTGAATTTAATACATTTTATTATATTATCAACTACGAATATAATATTTGAATTGTACTATTTACAAAATGTATAACTCAATGTTCATTTAAAATATAATATTAACACATTGGTTTTACGATAACTAAATAATGTATGACTTTTCACAACTAAAAAAGAAAAACAATAAAAATAAAACGAGCTAAATATATGTACATGATTATAAATAATAAATATTGTTTCAATATAAAAAAATCTTTTAATTTGAACGAACACAAAGGACTCGGTGTGTTTAGAAAACGATACCTTCTAAGATCCAAAAGTACAAACCTTAATGTTGGTTATTGTTATGTCAAACGATTTTACTACTGTTGTTTATTGTTTCTCCGGTTTCATTTAACATGGTTATATCACCATTTTCACTTGTAAGTAACATTTTCTCATTTATTTCTTCTGTTTTCTCTTCTTTTTCAATTTTTATTTGTGTCATTTCTTTACCTTCTTCATCGATGCGTATTTGTTTTTTCCGTTTTCTCTTCTAAAAGAGAGGAATAAATCAATGGGTTAAGGTATAAATGTAGAAAAAAAATTTATTTTTCTTTATTTTTTAAATAAAAAACATTTTGAACGGAACAAGAAAAATATTAATATTGTTTGAATAATATGTACTTTGACTGTAGGATGAGTTGTTAGATGTTAATTTTATTTACGTGTATAATGAATAAAATATAAATATAGATTAAGAATTTGTAGCAATACATTTAAACAGTTATAAACCTAATTGTTAATTATTATTATTATTTTTCAGTATTTTAAAATAAGAGAAGGCAGGCAAGCTAGTACCGCTCTGCAGTACATAAGATGTTGAGTGGTTCACTATTATGGGTTTGTTAAATTTGAATTCAATAATATATCACTGTATACGAGAAACGATTCTGAGCAGAGGTGGTTTATCAGTGTGGAAGCTTATAAATATTTCTAACTTAGAGACTCTATAAGTTTATATTTTTAAAATATATTTTTTGATAGAGTTATTTAGTTATTTATTCTACTTGTAGTATTATAGAAGGTTAATATAATTATTTTTAATTGACATTTATAGAAAAAATAAAAAAAAAATAAAAAAATTTTTATTACTACAAATAGAAGTAAGAGTCGAAATATTTTGAACATTTGGTGAACATTTCAAGTATTTATGGTTATTACTAATAACTTATTATAGTTTCCGAGTTTCGGTAAAATTGATTTTGTCAAAAATTGGATTTGCTCAACCTAACTCTTTTTTCCTTTATTTTTTTTTTGCTTTTTCTAATTATAAAAAAGTTTTGAGAATTTTTAATTTTGACCTCTCTAAACAAACGCTACAAACTAAATCCAATTTGGTATCCAAAATTCCAAAGTCACTATTAAAGTTGAAAAATTGAATATTTATCGACTACTTTCGTGTACACATACACAAAAAAATAAAAAAATACACAGCATTGTAAAATTAATACATTCATCTTTACACTCAAAACTATAGGTAAGTGAATTCCAAATTTTCATGAAAATAGTGAAAATTTGTAAATATTTAGCCATAGTCATAAATATAAATCAGTGGTCAACAACCTTTTTGGTCTCTCAGGCCACATTCACGAATTAAATAGAATTCATGGGTTGAACAAAAATAACAATTTTATATTCTAAAATTATTTAGGTACTATGAAAAAAATTAATGTCTAAAAAATTAAAATG
Organism: Rhopalosiphum padi; assembly: GCF_020882245.1. Classification (NCBI taxonomy): domain Eukaryota; kingdom Metazoa; phylum Arthropoda; class Insecta; order Hemiptera; family Aphididae; genus Rhopalosiphum; species Rhopalosiphum padi. Next base: position 28,368,218 of record NC_083597.1, on the reverse strand, counting down.
AAGACAATTTTCCTTGTTCTAAAATTTAAAGCGCGCCGTAACAATAGCTGGTTGCCGACCACTGGTTTAAATGGAATGACAACTTGAAAAAATAAATTAAGAAAAATTATGTATACTTTCAAAAATCTAATTGATATATAGTATTAGAACTTGGATAAATAACATACATTAAAGTTCTATTTCCCCATGAATAGTGTTTTGAACTATAACAAAATAATGAATATCGTTATTCATAGTTTATATATGTAATTTTGTCTAAATTTGTTTTTTATAAAATAAAAATAATTGTGTTTGCATATTTTTAGATTTTTTTAGTTTCCTTATGAACTATTTATGAAAAACGTTGTATTAAAATTTTAATCTTTAGCTATATAAATTGAAGATTTTATACATTTTTAATTACATAATAAATAATAGTAGTTTGTATATTGTCGTCAATTCATGATTTTGACAAATTTTGTCAAAATTTGAAATTTAAATGAATATAAAAAAATGTCATATTTATATATTTAATGTTTTTATAAAGATCTAAGAATAAAATATATGAAATCGTGTATTAAATTTTTATGAATTTTAACCCAATTTTAACTTTTGTATAGACATTTATAGAAAAAAAACATTAACAATTCCAAAATATTTAAAAAGTTGTGTTATTTGTAGGAAACGCTAACATATACATTTGCTGAAAATTCCAAGTATATCTATGGTTATTTGTTTTTGAATTATAAATTTACAATAAAGAAACAAAATCGATTTCGCTGCATATTGGTTTGGCGAAAAATTCCCGTTTTTCCTTTGTTTTTTTTTTTGTTTTCCTTAGTTATGTTGAAATACGTTGTGCATTTTTTACTTTTAAACCAAAAAGTACTAACAATATCTAATTTGCTACTAGAAACCATTCCCAAAAGTTAAAAATTAAAGCATTTTTACCCCAAAAGGTAATGAAAGACAGAAAAATTAAAACTTGAGTAAACGTTGACTAAAAAATCAAAATATAGATAGATAATTATAACAAATGTATAGCAGTACTTATATTAATACTTTTAAATTAAACGCTTTTGTAATTAATGTTATTTATTGAAAATTGTTTTAGCTTTATTAGCTTAATATTATATTATTTAACTGATATTAAATAATCATACCTATTATAGTTGTTTAATTAATTAATAAACTTAGACAAAATTTTTTTCCTACTTTTTTTTAAATAACTTTTTACACAAATCATACTTAACATATATTTTATTACAAATTGTGAAATTGTGAGCCTTTGCCAAAACATATGTAATAGGGGCATAGGGTACGTTGTCTTCGGTTATTATATGAATAATATAATAATGTGCTTATTATAGTGATTAATATTTAAATAGGTAACTTGTGATTGGGAATTATCAATTATGTTGATGTATTAGATAGTATGCATTATTATTAAAGTAGCTTATTATTAGTAAAAAAAAAAAAAGATATTATGTAATATGTAATATATTAGAAATATATCATATTATGTGTCTTACCTGAACTAAGAGCCGTACATAATAACATGGAAAATCAACACATTGTGTACCGTCTTCTTCAGCGTCTATGTAAACACCACGGACCAATATGGAGTTAGAAGAATTTAATAAGACTAAGAAGCCGAAACATGCAATATGCGATATCCAATAACTGGTAATAGGAGCATCTGAAAAAATAATTTTTGGTTTTTATAAAGTAAAACAGTATATTATATAAATTATTAAATAATTAGTAATTTTATTTAGAAGTAATTTATCTGTTTATAAATCAATAAGGTGTTATCAGTGATCAGTTTTAATCAAGAAATCAGAAGAAGCTGTGCTTCAAAAGTAGCAAACATCGAAATAATAAAAAAAATTTTTTTAAATATTTTAAAAATAAATGACACTATTATAAATTCATTCATCATCAAATTTAAAGTTTAGAATATTAAATGTGTTTTCAGGTTGGTGTTTCTATTTGTTAATTTAATTGTAATAATCTAATGTTTAGTTATAGCTTATATTCATATGAATATAATATAATTATTATTATATTAGTTAAAATAATTAGAAATACTTAAATATTAAACGTATAACTTCTCATATCTTTCTTTAAAATGAATACGTCAAAAAATTGAATACATAGATAATGTTTTTAGCTTTAAATATGACAATCAAGTCAATCCTTACTAGCAATAAAAACTAATCAAAATAAACGAGTTCTAATGAATATAGATTCCTATGTTTGTGCTTGTAAGATAGAGGTGTAGTTATTTTTATCTTATAATCCTAAAAAAATCGGGTAAGTTGCTTTTATATATAGTATAGACCGGGGGTGGCCAACTTTAATAGACTTGCGATCGACCTCCGAGATTTTCTAAGTTGTCGCGATCGACCAAAAAAAAAAAAAAAAAAGGTTGTCAATGTGTGTTACAGTTCTTTTATTCGATATCTGTGTGTAATCTCGTTTTATTTATTGCTTTTTTCTAAATATAATTTTTATATTCCTGGGATATACAAAAATATACAATTTTACAAAAAAAAAATAATATTTTAATTGTTTTCTGAAAAAAATTCAAAATTTTATGAAAATGGGAAAAGGTGTCGCGATTGACTCAAATTCATCTCGTGATCGACCGGTCGATCGCGATCGACTGGTTGGCCACCCCTGGTATAGACTATAGAGGCAAGTACAATAAATACTAAATCGAGTGTGTACTTCGTCTTGAGTAGGTCACTGTAATTGATGCGTTAAATTTGAATTAAATAATAAATCATACTAATGAAAAATTATTTTTACATTAGGTACACTAAACTTTTTTTTTAATTCCATTGAGAAAAACGTACAGGTATGGTTCTTAAGTTCTGGAGATTTAGGTAGTAAAATGACAATTTTTATGATTTTTCTCTACCAATGCCTTTTTTAAGTTTAGATATTGGAAAGCTTAAAAAACTGATGCCAAGTAGTAGCCGTTTTTTGGAAAGTTTTGATATCATTAATTATAACCTGACCTATCTCATATTTCGAAAACAATTTGCAACAGTTCATGGCGCTATTTCAATCTCTTCGCCTTCCTTTTAGTGTTTCTCAGGGCCACCTAATTCATCTTTTTTTTATTCTCTTCATCAATTCTCAATAGCTATATTTTATATTGTAAAATTATTTTATTTGCTGACGATATATAATTATTATAAACGAAAATCATCTTTCTTAATGACTATATTATTTTGTAGATAGATCTTAACTCTATTTGTAACTGGATTCTACGGGTTGGACTTACTCTTAATATTTAGAAATGCCACATAATGTCTTTTTACTTGAGCCAATTACTTCTCTTCATTCCTATTCTCTTAACGGTTCTTTACTCAAACGAGTCAAATGTGTATCTAATATCAACTAATATATTATAATGTAACCAGGATGTTACTCGATTCTCTAAGATAAATCAAACTATCAAAGACGTATTATAAAGTGAAATAAGACACATACCGGTAGTTATTCAAGTATATGCGTTTTAATCTAGTAAACACCCAAAACCCACTGCGTTCACGCCTGGTAATAATATTAAAAAATAAAAATTATGAATTCATTTGTACGTAAAAATAGTATTTTTTTTTGTCTAGAATGTAAATCCAATTTCTATTTACTCATAATTTCAATTTTATAATTATTTTATATTTATAATAACATATAAACTTGTTTGAAAAAAAAAATTTGATCATAAAAACTTTAAATTTTGAATTATATATGTATACAATATTGAGAACATAATATTGACTATAGTTTTTAGCTCTTTTATTGAAAATATCGATAACTTTTTGTTTTGTTTTTCTGCGTTGTGTATTTTAATTTTAAATGTATATAATTTCGTAATAATATACTTACTATAAATTATTTATATACGTTATGTATACATAAATTATATATACTATAATGGTATGTTATTTAAATATCTAACCTGGTATAAAGTGAATATCCAGCATAATCCATACTCCTCTCCACACGTTTACAGCACCAAAAAATGAAAACAGTAAGTATACATCCACAGCCAGTATTCGCTTCAAACCATTAATTTTGTTAACCATTTTTTTTACAGCTGGTTGTAATGCAAAAGCAAGTAGCACTACACTATATCCTATAACCTATGAATATAAATAATATAATTATTAAAATTACGATCAGATATATACATATATAATATATATTATATACTACTTTTAACAATTTTTATCAATAACTTCATAATTTTGTAGTTTATAAATTAAAGATAAACCTGAAAGTGATTAAAAAGATTTCAAGTATAAGCACGAAATAGTATGGTAGTATGCCTTTTTTGGTAAGGTTTTAAATTATTATTATATACTTGGTTATAAAGAGAAAAATATTGTTTATTAAGTTTTACTGAGGAGAGGGATGCACCTATTATAATTTTACAATCAATACAATACAATCAAATACTATATGAGTTAACATTTTTATTATCGGTAAAAAATGTAGACAATTTAATACAACTATACAAGATTATTCAAATTATACTTGCAGCTATTTCCAAAAATAAAAACGCATAGGTGGTAATTTTATAAGGGTTTTAAGTTCAAATCATCAGTCTCATTACTCAGAATAGATATTTCATACATAATAATTCATCATTAAATTCAAGTTTAACAAATTCATAAATGCGTTATCATATGTGTGCTTAAGAGGGGATTTTTGGGATTTGAGCTCCTCATTTGTTTTTCTATTACTTACACTGATTATCAATAATTTATAAATATTATATTAATTTATATTAATCTATTTAAATATAAATAATATATAAATAAATACCACATACATGGTATTTATGTATTGTCTACTATATTTTTTTACCATCTATATTTTGAATGCGACCTATTTTACTGAATAACAAGGTACATTCAAAATAGTATTCTGCCTAAAAGTCTTATGAAAAAAAGTTTTACGAAAATATACCTAAAGAAAAGAGGAAAAAATACATTTTTTGTATTCATTTGGCATTTAAGTATTTTAGATTTTTAAAAGTTTTAAGTGTTTCAACATATATTTATAGTAAGCAACGTAAACCAAATGTATATTAAAACGCAATTCCTGAGTGGCAATCAAAATAATCTTTCTGGAAGTGGAGTAGTGATCTTATCATTATAAATATTATAATAGGTATATAATAATAATTAATTAATATATATAAATAAATAATAATTATTTATGTCAAAGTTCCTACAATGGGAGGATTTTTTATTAAGTGCATTTATAACGATCTTTAATTATGTCTGTGAGTCGTAGATATAGTTACCATGACTCACGAGTCTTCATTTAGTACATTACAAACGACGATTGTCAATTTTTTTTATAACATACCTATTAGATTGTATAAAAAAAAAATTAATATTCAATATTTATGGATCCAAAAATATATTGGCATAGGTATTTTAATGTTTTATAATTTATTTTTTAGGACAGAAAATGTTGTTAACGTTGTTTTAATTTTTATTTGTAGAATAGGTACCTATTATAAAGTTCTAATATCAGCGTTTTATAATTAAACTTCCTTAATGTTTTTGTGATATACCACTGTCACTCGAGTAAAACATACAAAGGTCAAAGATAACAAATCATGATGTAATGTTTTCTAAAAAATGTTTAATTATTTTATCTATAGAATTATTTAATTACTTAATGCACCTATTTAATGAATAATTCATAAATACTTTAATTTTGATTTAATCTTAGTTACTATTCTTAGTATATAAAAAATATCCGATCAAGTAGACCAGGGCACATACCTACTTTTATTTATATCAAAAATATTTTTTATAAAATAGAAGTATTGAATTCATGTTAATATGTAATACGTGCATACGTTTGTTAGGGCAATGGTTGTTAAATACTTATTATTATAATTTAATGTTGATTGGTTTAATACTACATAACAGTAAAACACTACATAATATGATTCCATTTATTTATAAGCTGACTATGGTTATAATATAGCAATGGCCAAGTTAAGATCAAAGATAAACGTGTGTGGTTCGAAAACATTTAATAAAACACAAACTACGATTACGGTCAATCAGAATACGGAAAAGACCAATTAACAAACGTTAAAATAAATTATTGTAATTTTTTCATTAAGCAAATGTTGTTTTCTACAGGCATATAACAATTTAAGTTCCTTGCGTTCTTCAAATTATATTTTTGATTATTTGAAACAAATATTTAACATATTTAACCTAACCTAACTAGCAACATTACAATAAATAATATGATCTATATGAATTGCAATTGCAATAGAGCTAGACGCAATCAAACAATAGGAATCCACAAAGACGATATTAAACACAGAAATACGTGTAATGTTTCCTTTTTCATTTATTATTTATTCATCGAAATAAATTAATAATTTTAAAGGAATATTTTTGAAAGTTAAAAATAATTAAATTTTTATATTATGTAGATTTGTACCTATATTATTACGACAATTTTAGAAATGTTAAATACACGATATGTACGGTGCAATGGCTGATTATGACAGTTATTTTTAAGTTACTCTATTCACTAACAATGAAAAAATCGGATTCGACAATGAACAACGTATTAGTCTATCTCGAAAATCACAGAAACATAATATGTGTATAACATATAATATGTGTAGACAACAAATAATAATCTTATTCATCAGTAAACGATGAATACGTATGAATGTATGATAGTATTAATACAATAATATTCGTAATTTAAAAGTATTTCGCAAGACGCGCATCCTATATGGCCGGCCCTATAGCTGTAGACGGACTGCCAAAAAAATTGAGTTACATAAAAGAGAATATTTTTCCAGTACATAATCAAGTTGTTAAAAAAATAGATCGTGCTCAATTAGGTATCATCGATATGAATCGTCGTTCTATTACTTTATTTTATTGGTACATATTTTTTTTTATATATTGTTTTTCTTATTTTTTATGAAAAAAAAATTTATCTTATTAATAATAACAATTTTACAAATAATTAATTTACTAACATAACTTGTCCATAAACCATTAAATTTACTCAAATTGTTTTCAAATTAGAAACGGTTGTTTTTAATATTTAGTTGACAATCTGTTTTGAAGATTATAAAAATGGTTTATAGGTTTCCAACAGTACTAGACTAACTTCGAGAATCCGAAATTTTTATTAAAAATGTATAAAAAGTTTACATGATTTCGTTAAAATAATTTGATGAGTCTTTTCTTTTATAAAATAAATTTTTAAATTATTATTTATACATTACCAATGATAAAATTGCGGATGTGTTATCATCTCCCGGGTATATATATTCGTCCATTAGACTCCAAACACCTCGCCAAACGATGACTACCAATGAACCAATAATACAAACGCTGAAAAAGCTATCCAATACATATAGCCATGATCCAGTACCATCCTATAATACAAAATATTAAACATACATAATAAAAAAAAATTATTTATTTCACTATACTTATAAACGAGTGATAAATAATATGACAAGTATAATTTGCTACCATTTCTATTTACAGATTTTAGTTCAAATTAATATTAAGTAAATTCACTAGTTAATAAAAACTTTTAAAATGATTTCTTAAAATTATAACTAGGAAAAAATTATGGTATATTCTATTTAAATTTTTATTATATATAACTATTTGCTCTCTTGCTTAGTTAAAATAGTTAATTGTTTAGCGGAAAAAAAATCATGTATATTTTAAGTATTTAGTAAAAGTAACAATCTTTTTTTAATTTAGTTCATTTATCGAAAAAATTTGAAAATCTTTTTCCGAAAATCAAAATTTGTATTAATTAAAGACATACAATAATTTGAAAGTTATAACTTACTACAATAGAGTCTTGTCCAACATGTATAGTATGGGACCGGAGTGTAATCGAATTATTGGAATTTATAAATAAAAACTAAAATATTTATTGAATTACATCTCTATCTTACATATATTATGTATCTACAGTACCTACTAATGTTATTATCTTTTTTAAATCACATATTTTATATAGATTGATATTATCAAAAATTTTATATATATTTTTTTTTGTATTTATTCCTGGATGAATTAACTTTATAGCTATTTGTAATCATTATCATCGAAAATAAAATATGACCAGTTTACTGGACGTATCGGATTATGACGTAGCCTGATTACTGAGACAGTAGTCTCTACTAGTAGTAGAAACCCTAAAGTAATTGAAAATTCATCTATTGAGTAATAAAAATGATAAATATTCAGGTTGGGACATTTGTAAAAAAACCCACAAGTTTTAATTCAGTTGGCCTTAATAATCTATGATGGTTAACCATGTTTAAATTATTATAGTAAGACCATTAGTGTTTTTTAAGATGACAATGACACTATGGAATCGGTTTTGAACTGGATCAAGATAAATAATTTCGCTTTCCGCAAACGAATGATAAATGATGGGATCTATATTCTAATACATATACCTACCTAACTAACATACAATAAAGACTTTTAATAGAATGAGGGATTCATAGACTCTTATGAATGTCGTATTACGAACCCAACGACCTTTAAATACTTCGCAGCAATTATTTTTTTACATATAGCTTAATCGTTAAATGGTATACATTTTTAAATTAATAATATATATATATATTATAAGTGTTATTAGTTATGGCCCTTAAGTTATTTTATTTAATCTTCATATATTTAGTCATTTCATGTCGAAATAAAAATGTATACTTGCTATAAAAAATAAGACAGTTGTGATTGGCAGTTTTAAACACCTGCGAATGCAATTTTTTAAATTATTTTAATAAATCAAAAAAAAAAAAAAAATATTATTATCAAAATAACATAAATTAAGTGAAAAAAAATAATAATTAAAAATAATATGATATAATATGTATAATGTAATAGACAATAGGTATTTATAAATATTATTTATATTTTTTCAACACATTTTTAATAAATAGCGTTAAATTATATACAAATTTTAAACCCAAAGTTCAAAATAAATTGTACTTTGAATTTATTAAATTGCTTTTGAAACTTAATATAGTAATAAAATTAATTAAAACAAAGTTAATAATAGTTTATTTGGATTTGAAAAAAATAAAAATAAATCAGTTGTAAAAATATCTTTAATATTTGGTCGGAGATATATTTCAAAATAATTAGCCTTTTAAAATGTCTTGGATTCATTAGAAAAATATAGATAACAAGTAAATCGAATTTAACCTAACCAAAACTTAAACACATTATTTTAAAAGTAGCTATATAGTAGTCCCCGTGTACACAATTGATGCTATGTTTTAATTATATTATATTTTAGATAATTTAAACAAAAATTTAATTACGTTTATGCATTGACAGCAATTTTATAATCAGCTATAAGCAGCCTACGTATAGTACAATACACATGGTATAGACTATAGGAATCAGTACAATTTTAATAAGTTTATTTTATAAAACTTTTATTAATTACTACATTTCAAGAAATCATCCTAGAAATTCCAAAATGTTAGTAACTATATTATATTATTTGATATATTTTTCATTAACCCACTTCTAATATTTAGATATAAAAACATAGCCACATAGGCTAAATAAACGTTACATAATAATTATAATTAATTAAAATACAATTTTAAAAGCACTGAGGCTTGTTAAATTATTAGTAGACCTTTCAAACAACTAACTAGATTTGTGTACCTCCAATTTAGATTTTTAACTTTCAGATCACTCTTTTGGTGATCCAGCCTAAAAAAAGCCTTTATAAAATAAATCGTTATTTTAAAATAAATTCATTCCTCAGTTCCCCAATTCACTCGCCGTAATTTTGAAATATTTAAAACAAATTTTCAATATTGAAGCACCTATCGGTGTGGAAAATTTGCAATTAAATTAACAATTTGTAATTTATTTTACATATTTCAAAGAGCCGTTGTACTGAGGTTAAGTTAGTTTTGATTAAAAATGAAAAATAATCGTTTTACGAGATGTCGCTGAACTTTTATAGGGTCATCGTGCCTTTTCCGAGACTCCTGTACGGTTAAAAACTTTATTACGTTTTCGTGAAAACTTAGTAAGATATTGTTTTGCTGTCAGACGAGAAAAAAAACGATAGCAACGAATAATGTACGCGTGCAAAAACCACCACGACTAAGGGTTGTATCGTCATAAGTGCGGCGTATACATAAAAACAGTGACTCGGTTATGATGCACAAATTTATGTCGGGCAGGCAAATCTCACTCGAACTCCAATGCGAAACAGCGTGGGCACCTCGAAATATCCGTCGTAGTTGTCGGTGAGTATGGCTATGGGGGGTGCGATGATGTTGCGCAGGGTCTTCATGGAGGCCAAGCTGCATATGCCGAGCACCACGGACGCGGCGACCATGGGCGGCCGGGTGCCCGTCACGATGTCCATAGTGTTCCAGATGCCGCGCCACGAGTTGACGCAAGAGTACGCGAACGCGGCCGTGTAACTCCGGGACATGACGTAGTACGTGGCCGTGTGCTTCCTGGGCTTCAGGTAGCGCTTGAACCGGTGCTGGAACAGCGTGAACATGAACAGCCCGATGAACCCGATGCCCACGGACACGGCGGTGCTCCACACCAGGTGCCCGGGCAGTATGTATATGTCCATCAGCTTCCAAGTGATCCTCCAGTACGTGACCACGACGGGCGTGATCACCGCCGTGGACAGTGCGGCGTCGACGGCCACCAGGGCGGCGGGCCCGTTGCCGAGCTCACGTCGCGCAGACGTCGCCATGGCGAGTGACGGTGTGCAAAACGCAGTGGTCGCGGCGCGCGCGATGTCGCCGTGCAGCGGCGCCGGTGCGGGTTGGGTAACCTGTGCAGTTCAGTCGGTCCGTTTAGTGGCTGGTCGGGAAGTCGGAGCAGCAGCAGCAGCGGCAACGGCAGCCGGTCGGCCGGTCAGTGGTCGTGGTCGTCGGCCGTGCAGCAGTCATCGTCGCAGAGCGGACCGCGGGAGAGGATGCGACCGTGTCGTCGCGATCGTTGCGAACACGCGGTGGCGATTGAGCAGCCGGTCAGACGAGGAGGACACAAGGCGGCGCGCGCGCGCTGTTAACTGACGGTGACATGGTCGCACCACACTACTATACTATCATCTATGCTGCCGCGGGCGGATGGAACAATTTTGCTACTTGCGCGGCTTTATCTCAATCGGCCGATAAAAAAAATAAATAAATAAAAAAATACACTCATAACATTTAGACGGTGGCCCATTGTGCTGCCCTCCCCACTGACGACAAGTGCGAAACGCTTTTGTCTGGCACGTCATTATTGTGTTGTGTCGCCGCCGCCGCCACCGCCGCCGACGTTCGGTTAATAATATATGTATATATATATATATACGCAACACATTATATTATTATATCCATTATTCGCGCACACAGGGACAATTATTATTGTCTCTGTATAGGTATATAGTACGCGTGTATCCGTTGTTTCTTATGTGGTTCGCGCCATCCTGCTGTCGCCGGCGGTTCGGCAATTTTTTTCAGTCCGCCCGTAAATATATAGAGGCGACGATATTGTGCTGTCAATGTTGTACAACGGTAACGCATTCTAGTGTGACGTAAGTACGAGTATTTTGACTTTTGTTTCACGCGTGTCAGTACGTCGGAAATCATAAAAATACTGATTTCTATAGGTGATGGCTGGACGTTTCGGTTGCTTTTTGAAAAAAAAAAAACAACGAAACGTTTAAACACGGTCGAATGAAACGACCGATTTCAAATTGAGACTTTTAGACTAAACGTAACATATATAGGTAAAAACTTGTTCGGTGTAAACCGAACTAATCTCAAAGAAACAAAAATAACGTTTTATATATCGCATATATTTTCGCATCCATTTAAGAAATCGTTCTTTTCACACTGTTCATATTCCATTTTTTTCACGACGTGGATGATAATATTGTTGTCCAGATTTTAAAACAAATTATTTTGTTTACATTATCAAATAAATTTTTTTTTTACGTAATATAAACAACTTTTTATGAAATATATTTTTCTTTTAATTATTCTGAATTGTTTTCATGGTCATATTATCGAGAATTAATTTCTTTGTAAAATTTACTAATGTTTATTCTATTGTGTAACCATACATAGTGCGTTTAGTATATATTATAATATGCATTATGTATTACTATTTAAATTACGTATATCAATGGAAATTAAAAATTTTTAAATGTTACTATTTTATTAATAACATTGTTATATAATATAAATTGGTAGCAATGTGACTTACACAATTTTTTTAATTAAAATTTAATTTATAAAGTAATTTATTATTTAAATATTCATATTGCATATAATTTCAATAATTATACAAGATCTAATCAAACAATATGAAGTATTACTTGATTTTTTAAATTACCATAAAGAAAACGCTACAATGGACTAACAATAAAGACTAAATATACCAAATTAATACTATATATTTAATAATATGATTGATATTTTCCGCTGTTTTCGAGACATGTGAAAAACAAGTTTCGGGATCATTATTCAGGCTACTGGAAAGATCTTAAAAAACTAGTATTTCCAAAGTATGAATGAAATAAAACACAATGATACGAAACAGCTATAGAGAATTCCCGAAAATGACTTCAGATGTGCTTCTATATATGTGTCAAGAATGCTGGAGACTGTATGAACCCAGAAGGCGTCTATTTTGAAATAGATAAAATGCGAATAATACTGTAATATAATTAATACTGTATAATAATATAATGCGTAATATTATAATACGTTAAAAACTATTCGGTGTTATTTGTATGCTTTGAATAAACAAATATTTTTGCGCACGTGAACTGTTTCATTCAAGACGGCAAAAACTTAAAACTATACATTTATGCTTAACATACATAAATAAATATTGTGAAACTGAACATAATAGAACTTGAATCATTATTTCTTTTTATTGATAACTCTTTATTTGATAAGCTAATATTAAATAGTAAAATAATTGGTTAATAAAAGAACAAATACACTGTTAGCTTAAACACAGATATTTTTATCATTTGTATATCAACATATAATTATTACATATACTATATTATTTCTTAATAAAAAAATGCTTAAATATTACGTAGGATATTTTTTGCATACACTAAATAATCTAAAAGGAGGAAATAAAATGTTGACTGATAGTGATATTGTTATAACTTAATTATTTAATAATATTAACTGTATATTATCTAAGTCATAACGAATTTGCTCTAATTAGTTAGTTAGTCGTTACACTAAAATAAGTTTGTAAAATATTTTTTTTTTTTTTTGATGCACCTATGACTGAGATAATTATACTATTTCATTTTATGTGCATTAGTGTATCGCAATGAAACATTAAAGGTTATCAAAATTATATTCCAAGAGATAATACTATTATGTATACAATTTTTTGGAGTTTTTACTTTTAAAAGTTGTAGGTATCCGAAAAATTACGTGATGCATTTAAGGTATGATAAGTACGCAACGGCATAACCTAACCTAACTCAGACGAGTCATAGATTTTTAATTGCTGTTGTCAAAATATTTACAAATTATTTTAAAACCATTATTAAGCTACAATATACTTAATATAGCTTTGACAATAGACAAAGCTATTTAATAACTAGAAAAGCAATCTTCAGATTATGTTATTGTTTTTAATATTTTAATGAGAAATTAAACATTTTTTTGTTTTGTATTATTTCGATTATATGATTAGGATTTTCAGTTCATATTTCTTTGGTTGAAATTCGTACATACAACAACATCGTGCCATTTAATCATTTTGATCATATACCTAAGACACTACCTATATAGTTATTATACAACTATACTACTTCCATACCAATTATATTGCTAGATAAAGAACCCATCGATAGTCATAAATGAATCTTATTTCATCATTTCCTCGGTTAGCCAATTTATCAGAATTTATAAATAATTTAATAATAATATGTATGTATCCTCGATGTTTCGGTAGGTACATTACCTAAATAGTTTGCATTTTTATATCCATAGAAATCATTCAAATCCAAATTACGTATGTGTGATTGTTTTATTCAGATATTTTTATCTATTGTGGTAAGAAATCTTTGTGTACACATTATATTTTTACTAATATTTGTTACTAAGTACCATTTTACGAGTATATACGTAAATTAATATATTACTGTTAAATATTTTTTATTATGAGTTAATAAATTTTCGGACCACATCGAAAATATATTTGAAAATTAAAAATATATGAAATACATAATATTAACTCGATATCAAATTTAAAACACATATTTTGTTTTATTTTTGGCAGGTAAAAAATAAGCGTAAACGCGTACTCTGCATCCCCCTTTCTCACATAAATGAGGTGTCTGACTTAATTTAATTTAACAAACTATAGTTGCTTTAATTTTTTTGTTTTATTGTTATATCCATAGACAGAAATAGAGATATCATATAAGTGAATAAATAATTAGGCAATGATTATTATAATTTATAAATTTTATTAAAATAATATCAATTTTAGTTGAAAATATTTTAAATTTTTCAAATTTATTTTTTTTAACATTTTAATAGATATTTTCTATATTATTACTATTATTTTTTTACATTATTTTTAAAACAATCTATAACTAAGCACGTTAGCGGATACAGGATACACTCTATGACTTGGACACGTATGAAAAAAATAGCTACCCAATGGTGACACAATTAATTTTAATTAAATGGAAACAGTCTTATTATGACTTATTATTAATTAGTATATTTAATTTTAAATTAAATACTACAAATCGTATTCAAAATATTCAAAATATTGAGTTATACAAAAATCTAATTCTTAATAAATTATTGAATTGATTAAATATTTTTGAATAGTTTAAAATTATATTAAGTACAAACATTATTATTGTGGTGTTTATTTTTACTTAAACTGCGTGTTTAATACAGTATTATTAGTATTATTTTATTTTATTTTCCACTGAACCTAAAGGTTGAAATAATCATTTTTAAATAACCTTCAAATAACTTTAAATTTATTTTCAAACTTATAAATGTATATTTTATAGAACTTAGGCCTGAATACCACCCAATAAAAAAAAACTTAAGCGTGGATGTACCTATTTAAAATATCAACATCCCAACAACCGAGTTCACGTCTATGAATAAAATTAAAATTATAATGGTAGGTTTATAACATAGAATACATACTATTATTATTAGGGGATTAGTAACTCGCTTCGATCATCTTCACAGTGTTATATGGAAAAACTATTCCGAGAAAAGCGCTTCTTATGTCGTTTTTCAAATTAAAGGTATTCCTAAAAAATATCGTGAATAATTATTTTTTACACTTTTAACTATGTTATTAACTATAAAATTAACCTTGAAATAAAGTTTTAAACGTTCTATACAAAAACATTTGGTAATAACATATTAACATGTTAAGATAAGGTTTGATTTAAAGTTTGTAAATTGTGGAGCTTTTTATAAAATGTATAATTTGAGTGTAATTTAATCGAAATTCATTGATATTTGTATGTTACCGTTAATTTGATCAGTTTTATATTATTTTGTAAGGTTCAAGGTTATCTATTAATAGAAAAATAAAATAAAGATAGATATTCTTATCAATAAAATTGAATTATCAAATTTGCATTATGCTTTACAAGAATTTATAATTTATCTAATTTTAATAATATAATATTTTATATAACTTATGTACGATAAGTGTTAATATGTTATTATAAGTGTTTTTCGTTAAATCAATCACTCCATGTTTATAATATTAATGTAGGTATTTATATGTATACGTATAAATTGTAGTCAATTAGTAAAATCGTTTTATTATACAAGAAAGAATTACAAAATAAGATGCTTTTTCAAGTATTGATCAACGGTCACTTACGATATGTGTATACATATTATTTTATTTTTTATTTTCAACTTTTAGAGTGGTTTCTTGTTTCCTATAAACCTAAAAATCTAACAAATACAAATGCAAACTAAATTTGTATAGAACAGAGTTTGTATTTTGAAAAAATTGTGTTTTTATTTATTTAAACAGAATGGTAATTATCTTATTTAATAAAGGTTAGATTTAATTTATTCTTTAAAACAAAATATTTTTTACTAGTGCAAGTTGACTTCGGAATATCTTGACATATATCACTTTTCACATATAAAACAGCATAGTGGTATTGCTGTACGCAATGATTGAAAATTATAAATGATAAATCAAACATTTATGTATTGATTTCCCACACTAATACATGCGATAAACCTATATTATCTGATTATTTGATACAAATTAGTTTACGGCTTTCTGCTTATTGTTAAGTTTTTGTTGTAAACCTGTGTTTTATGATATTGTAACTTCCGTCTTCCGTTAATCGTTATTACCAATGCTGTGAAGTATTTGAGTAAAAGTATTCAAATACTTTTTTAAGTATTGAATAACTTTTTAAATACTTTCAGCATGAAGTATTTTCAATGATATTTAAAATTTTTTTTTTAAATTCTTTAAAAATACTTAAATACTTTTTAAATACTTAATTGTATTGAATACTTTTGGTTTTTTTTCATCCATTTTATTTTTATTCGAAATATTTGGTTGGGAAAATATTATTGCCTGTTAGTTGCTACAATGATTGGATAATAGTTTTATTTAGTATTCTTTGTTAGCCGTAGATAACTATGACATTGCTTTAAACAAAAAAAATAGATTAATAGTTGGGAACATCACCGAAATTAAAACAGTAAAAATTACTACTGAGTTTTTAATATTTATAATCATTAATCTTATATAGGTATTATTCACTTATTTTTAGTATTATTATTTAATATTAAAATTTACATAATTAAAATAGGTTTTCATTAAAAATGCCATACTCCGCTACCAGGGGAGTTTTTTGTAATTTTTAATTATTAGATATTTATATTTTAACAAAATATGAAGTGCTATGCTGCATGCGTCCTATTACAATCTGACATGATTTATTATTTTCGATTTATTAAATTTATTCTATACTAGATAATAGTAGGTACTTATTCATATTAATATAAAATTTGAAGTACGCAAAGCAATATACTTTGAATTAAATTATCAACATTTTAATATAATTTTTTAAATCTTTTTGTGGTGATAATTGTGTTTCTAATTTGAACTTTTCTGAAACTTTTTAATAATTACAGCAATTAAACCTATAGAGTTGGAATTTTAAAAGACTTTTTTTCGTTTCTATAAACTATAGGTTTTTACTTTAATAATACACATCTATATTACATGATCTATACTATAATGTGCCGTGATAAAAACTATGTCTTAAAATATTACAAATCTTATACACGTAACACAAAAGGGTTGATCTCAGAAATTTCAATCTTCAATAAGTACCTATAGTGACCATTTCACGAAATAGCGTTCATTATTTATTACAAATTTTTTCATGTATCATAAAATGTAAAAAAGCGATTTCCAATTCATGAAAAACATTATTTTACTAAGTAACTACGTCATATATATATATATATATATATAGAGGTACATTTATTTAAGAAAACTAAGATATTTAATATATTTATTTTGTATAAGTATATAATACTAAAATAGAAATTATTATAGATATTAAACCAATTATTATTTATGTTAATCAATTTTTATAATTATTTGTGATATATATTTCAAAATAAAAGTAAATCATTTGCATAATAATAATATTTAAATAATAATAAATAATAAATAATTATATAGGTAGGTAATCGTATAGGTGCGTTCAAACACATATATTTCGTATAAATGTTATTATGTATGTTGTATGTCATGTTTTCCTAGTTTTTTTTTAATCTTTACGTAATCTACATAATATTTGAAGAACTGTAGGTAACATATTTATTTATTTAATGTTTAATTACTTTGATAAATAAGAATTAGAGTACTTAGCTGAAATAATATTATTATCATAATACTTTAATACAGAATTACAAAATTATAATTAGTTTAGGTAATGATTAATCAAAATAAATACAAAATTGATGACTATTTATACAATCAAACATAATAATTTATCGAAGTAATTAATTTATATTTATCACGAGAATCTAGAAATATACATAAATAAAGTGTACCTACCCAAGTATTGACATTGCATTATAATATACTTAATTACGTAAGAAATATAATATACAATACAATGTTTAAATTGCTCACAAGTCACAGTACAGATATTATATATCATGATATCTGTTATGATTCATATAATTTTAAGTAATAGGTATTTTTTTTTAATATCAAAGGTCAAATATTATTAAGATGATAATATTCTTTGATCGAATCCCTTTAATGTAGAATGAAGATTTAGTCAAACCCATTATTGGTGAGTCATTTAAACTCTTAAAAACGAGAAAATAGGTATTATATGTTTATTAATGCCACTCTAAAATTATTTTTCTCGATATGTTTATATTTGTTTAACGATAAGAAGATCAACGGTTTATTTAACCAATCTAATATTTATACCTAGGGATTATTCGACTGTTATTATTTTTTAACGATTTTGTTTTAAATGAAGAAAGAAAAAAATAAAACTAATTTAAAATTTAAAGACACGGCATTACGATGCGGTATTACATATGTTACGCAATATTAATGACAGCTGGATTATAAATTATATATAAAGATATCTTACCTCAGGCCAGAACATTCTTTCAAATTGAAATATTTCTTCGGGTTTGGGATCAAATTCAAGGCCACAAGTAGGTGGCCCCATGATTGTGGCCAACATGCGAACAGAGCATAATATACCAATGGCAATTGTAAGAACAATGCTAGGTGGTATAGCGATATGTACATGATTTAACGTCACTTCAAGCAACCATTCTTGGTATACAAACATAACCATGCCAATCACGAATCTTGCATATATATATACTCTAGAAACCACCCAAAATGCAATTTTTGAATGGTTTTTTCTTTTGAAATATCTTACTAAGGGATCACTCAATATTGATAGCAACTAATAATAAAAAAAAAATTGTATTAATATTATTAAAAAATTAAAAACAACAATTATTACACATTTGTGTTGTTAATAAATTAACTACAGCTTTTTAATAATATGAGCTTACATAATCGTGAAATAACATATCATGAATCACTGTGATCGAGAAATTTATACGATTCTGTTGGTTCAACTAAGGTACATACAACACCGCCAAAAGTGCTAGGTGCTATATATTGTAAGCAGTGCATAGTAGGTAAGTGCCGAACTTATGCATTAGCCATTTAGTCATACACGAAAATGGATACATGTGATACTACTATACTATATACTGTAGCAATTGCTACAGAAATTGTAAATTTAACTATACCAATGTGCAAATAATAATAAAAAAGTTTGCACAAAGACGTACAATTATAGTGTGTGGCGTATGAAATCGACAAACATATAATAGGTAGGTGGTATATGAGGGTCAAACCAAAGATAGAACCGCGGCGATCCTATTGCATCTATCTGTCGCACTCGGGGGGGCGTAAAATTCAGATAATATCCTCTCCCCGAAAAGGAGAAAATGTATGCATGGTGAAAACGAAAATTCCAAGCTGACGCACTCACACACGTCGCTGGACTCGCAGGGCTCTATGCGACGCTGTCGACATAATATGGTAAAATGCAAACATCGGTGTACACTATACGACTATATTATTATTATGACGTGTGTACGTGCGTTTTATATTATATTATTATTATACAAACCAATTGCACGAGAACGGACGCGCTGGTGGCCAGCCACGGGTTCATCGCCGTGTGGTAGTGCACGAACAGCTGGTACGAAGCGCGCCATATCCCGATGACGAAGGTGGACGCGACGAACACATGGAGGAACACGTCGAGCACGGTGAGCGCGCGGTACGTCCACGCGGGGTCTATGCCGGGCCGCGGCGGAGACCGGCGCGCTTCTTGCTGCAGCTCTGGCCGGCGGTGCTGCTGCAATTTCAGTTGCTGGTCCACGTGCTCGTCGGTCGACATGGGACAACGGGATTCGCGAACGTCGTGCGAACTATGACGAAGACGTTGGACGACGACTTGCCTCGTTACCGCCGCCTCCGCCTCCGACGCGTGCATTTCGTTTTAATCTTATCGGCGGTTCCGCCGGTGTCCCCGTCGCGAACGCTGCTCTCCCACCACTCGCGCGAAACGAACGCCACACGTGCTCATCGCGATGCGCCCGAACGTTTTTACGTTTTTTCCTCTCGGAAACCATCATAATCTATCGAAAAACGCGAACCAAGTGTACCGGCCGGAGACACAATCGAATGGACTTTGGCGCGCGTTCGGTCGTTATATATTATTATTATTATTATATCAGCTAATTATTATTGTATTATAATATTATTATCGCTGTTCGAATGCGCACCTACTGCGACCATGCGCTGCAATAACGCGTGAACGCGTGTATAGCTGTTCGGAGCGCAACGATGGTGATGAATGATGAGCGATGATGATGATGATGATGATGATGGCTGGCGATGTTGGTGGTGGCGACGAGTAGAAGGAGTAGCGGCGGGAGGAGAGCGATGAGAAGGCGACGGCGCAGCGTCACGCGCGCTCGCCAATCGCGCAACACCGGCGATAGCGGTGTACGCCTAATTAACACATCATGTAGCACTCGTTCGAACAGTCAGCGTTCTTTTTTCGAAACGGTCAGCTTTTCAACCGTCTCCGATACCGGGCATTTACCGCCGCGTTTACTAATCTGGTATACTTTGATCACCGCACCTATATAAAACACAGGGCGTGATGATGTTTTTCTAACACCGTCGCAGCCTGTTGTGTTGTTTTGCGAGCAAAACAAACGGAATACCGTTAATATTTAGGTGTGAATTATTTCGAAAACAAATCTTGTTTCTACGTATATCATATCGTATCAGTTGGTATGTATTACGCATCGTGTATATTGAGAGCAAAGCGGATTATTTCAAGTATTTTTCAATCGACCTAGATGTGTTTGTACCATACGCGTTCGACGATTGTACACGAAATATATTATTACAGATATAATTATGTCCATAATAATTATAAATATGATTAATTGCAATTCGTAAATAATAACAAATCGTAATCCAATTACGAAGATTAAAAAACGCAATTATTAGATTTATTTTCAAAACCGAACATTATACTATATTATCATGGCAGGGGCACAGGTTCTCCATAGAAAACTACAAAAAGAAACGCGGACGACGAAGAATTAAAAAATAATATAAACCTAAAAATCCGATGCCCGTTTACTTAAATTGTTCTAATTGATCAATAAATAACAATAACATGTTCTGTTTGGTGAATTAAAAGTATAAAGACAAAATTGAGTGCACGCCTACGTAGGTATTAAAATACCATATAAAATATCTTTAAAACACTTTACATGGGCGTGAATTTCAAATAAAAGTCTTGGAATACAGGCTCAAATATATAAAACGTAATTTAAAGCACTTCCGCTACTTACAAAGTGAAATAAAAATATATAATAACATTAAAAGAGTACTAAAATGTAATACTAAAAATATTTTCTGAGTTTCATTATTCCATCGCTACTTTGTATATTTTATGCGATAAGTAAATCATATTATAATAATCATATGAGTTTTATGATCACGGATATACAAACGAGCATAAAATATTTACATAGTATAAATTCTTGATAAAATTAATTTTTAATTTTTTTGTAATTCAAAAATTATTAATTACGATAGATACTTACATTTTTTTATTAAATATTCAAATTTATAATATTTTTAGACATAATACAATTTTTAAAATATCTTGGCTAGAAGAGAATATTATAAAACAATTTAAATGTTCGACTTTCAAGTTGATAAAATGTTTGTTTTTCAGTCGAGATAATACTTGAAAATTAAATTCGAGGTAATTTACAAGTTGTATAAGTAAACATATAAAATATCAAGAATACATAGTTTTGATTAAAGATTTCTTATACTTAGCGTTTGAAAAATGTTTACAAAATTTGTTGAAAACACGTATATTTACAAATTATTTTGTAATTAAAATACATACAATTTTCAATTCTAATAACTATAAGGGCTTAAGATGTAATACAAGGTCCCTTATGTTGTTCTAACATAAATTTAACAATATAAAAATAAATACTATTATGCTCATTGTTTATAGACATTTAAAATGTATATTTAAATGATAAATATCTAATGATTTAAATTATTTTGTTGTAATTCATAAATAAATAAATCGTAGGAACTTGAAATTTTTCATTATATGTTTATTATTATAATAATAACCGGTCTGCTGTACAGTCGATGTCGAGTGGGTCACTATAATAATGGATATGTTAAATTTGAATTTTATGATATATGTATGTATTATCATTGTATATGATGCGGAGACAATATGTCATTGTGTAATGTGTTCGTCTATATCGATAAATATATTTTATAATATTAAAAAAATTGATTTTACTATTAGTATAACGGTTTGTTAATTTAATTTTTTTTCCAAAACCACTGAATTTATTATATTATTAGTACCTATTTAATATTGTCTTATTCATGTATATTTATTACATAACATGATATTATTGTTATTAACTATTTTGTGTTAATGGCTTAATGCCATCTCCCGTTAAATAGTCATAATAATAGGTTCATAATATTAAATTATAAATAGATCTTAAAATTAATTTACATATTTTATATCATTTCTTAACTATAGTAAAATTCACAATTTTTATTTATAGAAAATATACTATAAGAAATTGAAAAATTAAATTGCCTATATAAATAGCTCAAAAAAGTTAAAATAATTTCAAAATTATATTATATATAGAAAATTTTAATACAAACATTTCTGTTCTTTCTTAATTTTTTTCTGTTTTTCTAGATTTTTAAGAAAATTAGGTACATTATTTATTGGGAAGTTTTAACTTTTTGTTACTAAAAACCTCCTAATAACTAATAAGTTGAACATCAAGCATTTATACTGCCCTAAAAAGTGATAACAGATACAAAAAACACATACACACACACATACATTTTAAAATTAATAATTCAGGCTACGTTTAGAATCAAAAATTGAATGTTTTATAAATTATTAACTATAAAATAATATATTTTCACGATTTTAAAACATTTTGAACATCAAATACTTGTTAAATTAAAATCGTGCCAATTTGTTTTTAATATTTATCTTCACATCTTTTATATTAGTATACTCGTATTATGATATATGAATAATTTATGAGAAGTTTTGTGCTACATTTTCAAGCTTTTTTTATTGACAATCACAAAAATTGAAGCATTTTTATTTTTATTGCCATAAAATGTAATTATTGCAGACACTATTTTAGAACCAATATATACATCGCTCCGCTCAGAATATAAAATATTTAAACTAAGTTTAAACTATTATTTATAAGTACCATAATCCTATTCACATGGTGTTATGATGCGTTTATAATATACTAATAGAAAAATAAATTACCTATAGTAATATAAATATATTATAAAATATTCTTAGAAATAGGTGCTGACATACCGTTTCCGTTCTTAATCGTTTTTTGTATTCAATCATTAATCATTGAATTCAAATTTTATACATCCATTACAGTAATATTTATTACTCAATAACGAGGTGTCACGATACATTCGAAACCTACTATACAGCAATGTGACTTCTCGGTTTTTATTACATTAAATGTTTTATATTCCACAACAATTACATGTTGGTCCAATTGGTCCACTACTCTACTCATTAATATTTAAAATACTTATAACTAATTAACTAATATCTTTAAAATTTGTATGTATTGAAGTAAGTATAACGAAAAATAAAATATTATTAGAAGTATGAAATTAAAAGTATGTTATGATTTAAAAAATAAAAAACTATTGTTTTCCAAACTGTTATTTTCTAATGATTTGTAAAAATAATTATGGTTTTAAAATAAAGAGCGTAGACACTTAAAATGATCTTATAGGTACTTAAATTGATTTCTTAAAATCGATTTATATGAAACTGAATGTCTATCAAATATGAAGACGACATTAAACGTCCACCTATAGCTTAAAGAATTAGTTTTCTACGTCTTTTGTAGATCAATAATGAAAAGTTTTACATATTAATGTTCATGTTCATGTTAAAAGGGTTTTTAAAAAATAACTAGACATTTATGAATAACTATTTATTTGTGATTGAAATGCATGATAAATTGATAGTTGTGTACAATATATAAATACGTAAGTATTAACTAGCTTATCTAATTAACTATTACACAATACATTAAATTTTAGAGAAAAAAAATGATACAACATAATATAATATTATTATACTCGTTATATAGTTACTATGTGCCTGTAAACATTTTATCCACAACTTAAAGATTGATTCTGCCATGCAGAGTTGGTTTTAAATTTATTAAAACGTTCTTTTACTACGTATGCAGCCATCTTAGGTTGTCGTTCTCTGGTAAATAATCCTTTTACACACAGCCCCGGTCTTATATACTCTAATAAATAAAAAATTATTGCTTAATGACTAGCATAGAAATACATTTTTTTTTTTAATTGTTCACCTTGTGGTGTTTTAAAATCTGCAAAATTCCATATCATCTCTCCTAGGATAGGAATTCCATTAGCTATTAAAGAATCGAAAGTTTTAAAATTTTCTTGAAGCAGAGTAACATGATAATCTTCACTCCACATTGTTTCTGGCAGCTTCAATTATATAGTAATAATAAACATACATATTATTTTCAAAATGGTTTGACAATTATTAAACATTGATTAAAAAATATTTATGGCTGTTTTAAATGATTTTATCTAGAATATTTTTCTATGCATGCAGCATGCTATAACTTTAAAACTATTTTGGCTGTTTTGAACTATTTATTTGCATTTATTACTTACTTATTAGTTATTTTAATTGATTTTAAATTTTGTATAATTATATTTTTCATAAATTATTCTTATGGCTAAATTACAAAAATGTTATAAGTACATCTTATGGTAATGACTTTTAGGTTAATAGGAATAATATATTTACCTATTTATATATTTATTTATTTATATATTATACAACGCCATAACGGGATGGAGTACGGGTGTACATAATTTGACAGCATGATAGATAATATTAATATTAAAATAGATACAATGTAAAATAAATAATAATAATTAAATACAAAAACATCTTATGCAAATTTAAAAAAATGTATAATTAACACAATCAGGAATAATATGATATACCAAAAACAAAAAGATGGAAGGGTTATCATTATCGAGACTCATTAGTTTTGATTAGTGGACTAAATCCCGTGTAGATACTATAAATGGAAACTTAAAAAAGAGCACTATTGCGTGTTATAATTATTATATGATATGATATGATATTATAATTTATATTTTATAATATAGTAAAGTATAAGTGATGTTTTTGGAAAGATTAGTTTAAATTATTTTTTATTATTTATAAAAAAAAAATACTAATATTAATATAAATAAATTATGAAATATGTTTAGAAATATAATTGTAAATAATATTATTCATTAATTCATTATATATGATAATAATACTTAAAGTGATTCACCAAGAATCCATTTTTCCAATAATACTAACTAATTAATTCAAATTCTAATGTTTAGAATTTTTAAATAATATACTCTTCGAAAAACAGATGTTTTTATCTCTATAAGACACTCCTTAAGTAGAACAAAAAATTTCGAGAATTTAAAAACACAGCCTTTAGGTATATTTGAAAATTCTACTTACGATAAATAAATTTACATTTACATTGTTGAAGAAAAAATGAGGTGAGCATACTTGGTAAATTATCCAATATAAAAGTAATAATTTTATTTACCTAGTAAAAATTGTATTTTTTTTAAATTTAAAATACTATTATTGATAAAGTCCATACCGAATGTAACCCAGTAAGTGATCCGGCACCATACTCGGTGAGTAGTATAGGTTTATTGTATTTATTTGTAAATGCTTCAAGTTCATTGTATGTTTGATATTGAATAAGCTCTAAATGACCTGAATCACTATACCAGCTGTTGTATCGGTTTAATGTAAGAATATCCATGTACTCAATCTATACAATTTTCAGTAAAGCATTAATATATTTTTAATGTATATATATATATAATTAAATTTATGCAATTTGGAAATGTTAAGATGAAATGTTTTAAAATATTTACTTTAATTTGCTAATACAAATATATAAGACATATTTAAGATTATTAAAATAGATCACTGTAACGTTGATAAATAAATATTTTCAGTGTATTAGATTGTATTCTATTTACTTTAAATTATAATAGTTTTACCGCTTTAGCATTTTGAATTTGTTGACTATTGACAAAAGTTATTGGTCTTGATGGATCGATATTTCGTACATGTTTGTAAAGTTCTCTTTCAAAATCAAATAAACCGTTAAAAAATATATTTTTCATAAAAATTTCATAAGAAAATACAATTTTTTTTACAGATGTTTAACATGAGTACATGACATACATCAAGCTGTAATATGTTAATGTGAAAATGTTTGATACAAATTACGAATATCAACTGCACGAAAATATGCAATTGAAAAATTTTAATTCATAAATAAAACTCAGCACTTACTGAAAATACGGTACAGATGAGTTTAAATTGCTTTGTGGTTCATTAGCCAGTGACCACATAATAACACTCGGATGATTTTTATCACGATTTACGTTTTCTGTCATTACACCTTTATGGAAATTCAATAACTTTGGCCCAAATATCCTTTAAACATATTTCAATATTAAAAAATTATTAATTTCATTGCCTATCCAAATATTATTTTATTTTATATATATAGATAAAAATTAGCGTTATTTATATTTGATGTACCTATGGGTGTCCCTGATTGATTTTAAGTAGGCAAATAATTTTAAAATTTACGTACCCTAAGCTGCACGCAGCACTTTCCACAATTACTAATATACCTTCTGAATCGGCTTGCTGTAATGTTTCTTCTGCATAAGGGTAGTGTGATGTACGAAAAGAATTAGCACCTAACCATTTTATTAAATAATAGTCTCTGGCACTTAATGCATCATCATAACCTCTTCCCCGTATCTATATATAAAGAAGGTAACTGTATTCGTTATTAATATTATAAATACTATAAAATATTACATTTCTTGAGAAGATTATAATATTTATTAATTAATATCTTATTATTTATCAAGGAATTTTATGTTATACGTAATTACGACTATAGAACCTGTAGTTAAAATAAATATAAAATGTTTAAACTAACATGTACTCCTATTTAACCTTCTTAATTTAATATATTTTTTATAATTTATAATAAATTGATTCATCGATATTATAGTATGAATTGTATTCTAATTAAACATACGAGATTGCTACATTTCACAACATTATTGTACCTAAATACCAACTCTGAATAATGTTACCATGATCATGCAGTTTTTAATCGATAATTATTTTTCAAATTCCATTTAAACAAAGTTTTTTGATTTTAGTATTAGAGACATTGGAGTATTTTACAATTTTCACATTTTTCTATGTAAGCTAGATACAGATTGCTTTAAAGTTTTTAACAGTTTTAATTTTATTGCCTACTTAATAAATATATTATATTTATACTTAATTTAAAATAAAAAATTAAGTTTTTAAGCCATAATTCACTAGTCGTGCGTAATATTACACATTTGAAATAATTTTTAATAATAGAACGTTATAATTGATTAATCGAAGATTTTCATCAGTTTTAATTTTATTAGGTAGGGTGCATTTATTTATAGTCTGTTGCTTAAAATGTTTTAAACTCATAAGTAGTTATCTGTATTCATAACGTTTTAATAACTAACTATAGAATCTTCGTGTTTTCCAAATCCTCTTAAATAAATCGGTTCATTATTTAGCAATAATTCTTTGGATGTCCATTGAAGTGTTCTAACACCGATTTTCAAACGATAATAATCACTATTTACATTATTGGTCTTCACCTAATAAACACAACTCATTAATTTATTACCAATATTTTAGTTTATGTAATTAATATTTATAGATAGACAATAGACATATTAAATAGTATAATACCTGAAAAGTATATAGGTATGCTATGTGTTTTTTACCAGACATAATTGGCCACCAAGGTATTACATTTGGTATTATTAACTGTCCAGAACACGTATTCGATTCAACAACTGTATTTCGATTAGCATCCAAAAGTTTAATATTACATTCAGAAACATTATTTCCACAAATATCGACCTTGTAGTCAACAAGTCCTATAAAAGTTAAAATTTATTTTATATGCTTTTAAATATAAATTAGTGTATAACAATACATTTAGACTGCATAAGCCATATAATTTAAATATTTATGAAAATGATCAATGACTTACGGAATACTTACATAGATATTTTATTAGTATTGATTTAAATTTAAATTAACAAAATACTATATACTAAATACATTTTAAGCTAGTTAATTATTCACAGTTGTAGCATTCACATACATTACTAAATACCAATTAAATTATACCTTCTAAATTATTTCCAAAACTTGTATATATAGTGATATCACAAACGTAAACTTTAGGCGTTGTATATAAATGGACAGCTCTGTTTATACCAGAATAATCAAAATAATCAAAGTCATGAGAATATTTTCTATAATTGTTTGGATATCTGTAAATATTATTCATAATTTTGTATAATTTAATAATCTAATTAACCTTAACAACTAAATTAATTTCTAATTTTGTATTTAGATAGGTAATATTTAATTACCTGTACGTGTTGTTCGGGTATGTTGTAAATCCTTGTGGTATAGTATCTGGTCTCAGTGTATTATTTACAGCAACTACAATTAGATTAGGTTCACCATATTTAAGAAAATTAGTAGCATCGCCTATAAATGGTAAGTGGCCGCCTTCATGTTCTACACATAATTGACCGTTTAACCACTGTAACCATACATTTTAATTTAGCCAATGTATGTAAATGTATAAATTAAAATGCTGACAAAATAAGTAGGTACTAATAATAATAATATTAATTATACTGAGTAGTACCTATGTATTTGTGTGTTAACACCACGGTATATTATAATATACCATAGTTAACACTTTCACAGCACATTTTTACAAAAAAAAATATCTATCTTATGTAAATTTGAGATTTTTTTCAAAGCTTTTAATAAAAACTAAAATAATTGTTTTAACAAAAAAAAATAACACAATTGTTTAAATTAAATGTGTACAGATAAATTTTGTTTTATAAACCATATTATAAATTATTTATTTAGACGGTTTGTGTTCTTTTATTACTATAAATAATTATTTTAGTTTTTATGAAACAAATCAAAAATTTAGATATGCAAGATAAATATTGTTTGTATAGACAATATGCGTGATAATGTCTGTATGGTAAATATTTTTGTGCAAGGGAATAATTGACGATCAAAGACTGTGTAACCTCTTTTTTTTTAAAAAAGCTGTGAACAATGAAAATTCATAACATATTTTGAGAAATACTGTAAATTACACGATAAAATTTGAGAGGAAAATTCCCGCTAAAACTTAAAAAATATCTATGCAAAAAGGTGCTATGAACATACAAATACATACTACTACTTATAATATATTAAAATTATTTTATAATCAGATATTCAGATATCTAATATAATGTAAATATATATAAACTGAGATAAATCGATATAATACCATACTTTATATATTTTGTTAAATAAACTATAAAGGAATTTTAAAATTCATATTGTTTATCATACCTATTTATAAATATCAAGATTTTCTTAAGCTGAAAATTAACATGAAATTAGTATGTACCACGTTTGATTTGAAATGTACACTTCCAAAACGTAAAAATACATTCAGTTGATCATCTGTCCACCTTTTAGGTACATAAAACTCGTATTGATACCATGACCAACCGACGTAATCTCGTATGGTTGCATTTGTAGAAACATCATTGTAACTAGATGGAACGGGCATTTTCCAATAATCACCAAGCTAAAAAATATGGCATTATTATTTATAATATATGTCTAGGTATCTACTCAAATATTAATTTATAAAGCATTATTATTAATTATTTTTTATTTTTCACAGACATTATCATGTTAGATTTTATTTATATTTGAATCAATTTTTCTTTTAAAATGAATATTAACCTTCATAAACTTATTATACCTATGATATAATTAGTATTTTACAATAACTTACTGTTTCAAATCTCATTGTGAACCATTTTTCATCAAACCCGATCAGTTGGTTTGATGGTGGAGATATTTTGAAGTTCCATAGGCCATGTAGAGTACGAACTTCACGACTCTCACTTTCCGCTGGATACAATATATTTGCAGCTAAAGATGGCGCTACTAAAGTCACTAGAAGTAGAAACACCATGATTTCTGATGGTCTGGCCATAGTGAAGTGTGAGTTAAACATATCTGAAACATTTATTTACATACTTATAAGAATAAGAGTGAACATAAACATTCGAGTTTCATGGGAACCTACGTCTGTATAACCGGTTTAAATGACAGGAGGTTCGACCATAAAATAAAACAGGAGTATTGAAAAAAAAATGGTCGTTTTTTATACACCTACACAAAACTGATGCTTATACGGCTGAACTCTGAAGTTAAATTTGAATAGTATTCGTAATTATATTCATTTGTTCTGAGACAAAGGTATTTATACCAACTAATTAAACTAGCATAAGTGAAGTTTATTATGAATCTATTTATCAATTCTGTAGGTAACTAAATATAACCTATACAATGGAATAAAATAATTAGTTTTATTACTTCTGTATTAGCATAAAATATATGTTTCACTTAGCCATTAGTGCATTTAGGGGGTAAGGTAATGTAATTAATCTATCTAGTGATTAGCATACATCAGATATGGCTGAATAAGTATATTTTTTTGTTAAGGAAACTTATGAATCCACCTCTCGCAGTAACAAAATCTAAACTAAACATTGATATATTTCTTTTTGTTTTGTATAAAAAAAATCTATTCGAATTCATGTATTATAAATTTAAATTTATCATTTATAAAAAATGCTAATATAAATTTATAATAATTTTTATAAGTACTAAGAATTGTCTACTTTTAACTTCA
The DNA here is from genome assembly GCF_020882245.1 of Rhopalosiphum padi. Lineage (NCBI taxonomy): Eukaryota > Metazoa > Arthropoda > Insecta > Hemiptera > Aphididae > Rhopalosiphum > Rhopalosiphum padi. The sequence continues at coordinate 28,337,014 of NC_083597.1, read as the reverse complement.
ACCCCACCTTACAAAGGTAGTACATACGAGATGCAGTTTTCTACCAGAAAACGTCTTTAATATTAATAATTGAAACATATTTAAATAAACTTGTACATGGTATCCTTAGATGTAATATCTAAAAAATATATAGTTGTTTAATATTTTTTGTTTAACTAATCTTAGAATTATTTAAAATCTACCTATTATTTTTTTTTTTCAAAAAATATATATTCAATATTACATATTATGTAATAATATTTTATAAATATAACTGATATAAGTGTAATATAATAGTTTATCGTTAAGAGGGGGTTTGTTCGGGGATATATAATGTTTAAAATATGGAATTTCCAGTAATTGTAATTTCTAAATCAATTCTAAATTTAATATTTATATAATATTCCTATAGCATATAGTATAAAAGTACATTAGTATATTACACTAGACAATGTATAAATCTAAATAATAAAATAAATACCCTAAATTTGAAAAATGAATAAGTACCTAATAAGACATAGGCATTTATATATTATAATTTATAACTTAAATATTATTGTAAACTAAAACTGTTGGCTGTAAATTGTAATGCTAATGCATATTGCATCTATAACTGTTTTCTCAAATATAAAGAGGACATTAAATTATACTGATAATACTTATAATTTCGTAAATTTCGTAAAGTTTAATATTAAATAACCGAAAAATATGTTACGGTGTTGCTGATTGAATGTTGATAGTATAATATGATCGTATCTTGTAACATAATGGTTCGCAAAGTTTCGTGGGCCGTCGCAACTCGCAGGTCCATGTAAAATAATGATTTGGAAACTTTTAATAATTATTAATTATATAATATAATATATATCTACTGATAATTCGTTTTTTGTAACTTGTTTATGTTTAAGTCACAAAAATTATTCAAAAAATAAAATGATAGGTAACATTTTTTAAATTTATAAGTCGGTACCTATGAAAAAGGTAAATATACCACTAACAACTAATAGTTCAATTTATTACAATAAATACATTTTAATAATAATAATTTTTAGGTATATTTTATTTTTTGTTATCAATTTAAAAACAAAAAATATAAAACAATTTAATATCAACATATACTTATATTTATAACCAATGGCAATAAACTCACTCGAGTGGTGGATCTACAAGAGTATACATAATGCTGGAATTTGCCTTGGCTTCCAACGGACTACTGTTAAAATTATTTTTTTTTACCTAAGTTAAATTATTCACAAATCACAACATGAAACTATATAAATATAAATTATAAAGACTTTATACACAGTGGCTATATATCATTTGCACATCGTTTATGCATGAAAATTCTAAACAATAAAAAAGTATAAAAAATAATTTTTGGTTGGAAATTTAATGATTGTCATAAATTACATGTAATAAATAGATACAAATAATTAAAAATAAATTGGATTAATTCAATTGAATTTTAGTCATAATTATACAAATGCACAAATTGAAATGAGCACAAGTGTTCATTTCAATATGGCACCCACAGTCATTTTTATAATATAAATATACTTTGAGTAAAAATGTATTGAAAATAAATTTTATAAATAAAAATAAATAAATTAAAAGAACGTTATACCCGCATGTGTTGTCTCTGTCTTACTAATGTATATCATAGCAAATTTTCGTTCAGCAGAACACATTTTGTGATGTTAGCTTCAATATTAGAGTAATTTTACCTATTATCAAATTTAAAGGTAAGAATATTATCTAGGGAATCTTATTGGCTTTTATTGATATCTTAATTTTTAAGTGAGTTATGGTTATGTAAAATATTAAAACTTTAAAATGGTCGTAACTCGCTTAAAAATGAAAATACCAATAAAATCCTATGAGATGACCTAGATAACATTATTACCTTTAAGTTTGATAATAGGTAAATTGTCTCTAATATTAAAGCTAACATCACAAAATGTGTTCTGCTGAACAAAAATTTGTTATGATCTACATTAGTATGACAGAGACAACACATGCGGGTATAATAACGTCCTCTTAAGACGTATTAAAAATAATTATACATATAAATCAATGCTTGGTATATTGTAATATTCTATAATTTTTACAAAATAAAACCAGTTTATTTCACCGGTGGTATACTTACGAGTAAGTTAATGTTTTTGAATGTAGTCTAATTTTTGACATTCAGGAGCCCGTTGTAAATGATGGATACCACTAGAAATATCTTTAATCTTTAATGTTAACATGTCTCATCTAACTGTAAATTTAGATATAAGCAAATTTTAAGATTAAAGTTAGAAAACCATTTGCGCTTTTGGGCACACAGCTTTTTTCAGTCCAATTGTTAAATGATATTGATGCGCAAACGATGTATATCCCAAAAATCAAACAAAGCACAACTGCTTATAAAAAAAGATCCTAATAATGATGCTCAAACGACAACCGGCAATACACAATTACATAATTGTGTGTTCTGAGCACGCCATTCACGTCTGCGTTTATTAATAAACATAAGTTCCTCATATTAGTATTAACTTTTGTTTTTATGAGTGCGTTTACGACTACCTACTCAATTTAAATCAACTAGGAATATAGATATGAACGCAGCGTCGCAGCTAAAACTGTGAGCGCGCGTGGCGTCGGGTATACGCGTTTCTATCTTTAGTCTCCTGCCCTTTAAATGCCTACAAATATAATTACTTTTTTTATACTATCACGCGTTGTTCTTCTAAAATTTAAAAATCTTGACATTGTAAATTTAACACTATTATTTTTATTAATATGTTTTTTATTTATCTAAAAACGTGAATTTTGCAATATTCATTATATTTTGTAATTTTCAACGTACCTACAATAAGGTATACTAATTACTTTTACTAGCAAAGTGAACTAATGAAATTTTTGTATTTTTGTATTTTTTATATATGTTTTTATTTTAAGAGTATTCTTAAGTTCTTTTTTACTTTATGAAAAATTAGGCAAGTGCACCTTTGTAAATTTTGACAAATATTAAAAAATTAAAAAATATCCTATGTATTGTACTTACTTTTTCTTAAAACAGAAAATTATTTTCCTGGAATATAATATTATAGCTTATAGACAATAGTGTAGTGGAGACTGGAGGATATACAGATGTATACTGTATTCAGAATGAAATCGAACCCCGATCAGTCGACTTGCGTCTTGCATATGCATAGAGGCTTGAAGCTTCAGTACACGACAGGCATATGGATGGTAGACTCGGTTGGGTTACGAACGTGCATTGCCTGGCTGGTCTTTGCGAAAGTCGGAAAGTATAAAATGTCCTTATTTTAAATAGATAATATGCCCATTTAAGCGTATACTTAAATATAGTTTATACTTAGCCTATGCACTCACTTCTCAAATTGATAAAATTGTATATAAATAATAGAGATAAAATAAAAATGAAAAGCAGCTATACCTACTGTCGTCGGCTCTCGGCTATTATAATTTATAATAGATACCCATCAGGTAATAGCTATGGCTATACGAGTATAGGTAAGTATCTACCACGAATTAAGATACTAGTATCTTAGTTCGTGGTATCTACAGAAAAACATGGCTAAAATGAAAATCTAATTTGAGAACAACATATTTGTCAAAACACTCAAAACGACACAATATTTTTACCTTCCCGTAGAGTTGTATTTGTATACTTCAGTCTTACAAAACATTTATAGGTAGGTAACCTTAAACCTGCTATATTATTCAACTTTTAGTTGGTATGTATTTTATTTTAAATATTTATTATGCGTTAAGTTATTATTATTTGTATGCATCATTATAATTTATGGTTAATATGATATATTTTACTATCTAGAATAAGCGATAGATAGAATCCATTTCAATGTTTCATTATTTAAAAAAAAAAATGAAATATATGATTAAGTCTAGCCTCTCCCTCTTACTGTCCTTTTTACGACTAAAAATTAATTATCAGTTTAATAATAGAGCTTTAAATAATTAAATGAAAATGGTAGTATTGTATTTTTTATGGATACATAGTAAAAATTATAAGTACATAATTATTAATAACAAATATACCCATAAATATAAAATGATTGTTAATTTTATAATTTAAAATAAAATAAAACCTCAATTTAAAATTCTGTGCGGTGCGATAAATTTATTGATTTTACAATGATGTGTGTTTCTATTATTATTATTTTTTGTCTGTATATACATTATACATACATAAGTACTCGAAAAAATAGTACAATTTTGAACTTTGAGGATGATTTTGGATAGAAAATAGGATTTAGTGTGTACTTGAAAGGTAAAATTTACCAGTATTTTTTAAAATAATTGTAAAAATAAACAAAAAATTAAGGAAAAGGAGTATATTATATGGATATCCAATTTTCAACAAAATTGATTTCTATACATTATTTAATTTAAAAAATATTTTGAAATTTTTTAAGCTATTTATTGGGAATTAAAATTGTTTTAGTTATTTTTATAAATGCAGATAAAAATGTATGTCTTTAAAATGGATATAAAATATAAATGCTTGAATTTAATACAAAATTCTTAGTAAATTGTTGATTTTAAAATTGAAAAATATTAGAAATGTTTAGTCATAATATTTTTTTATAACCATTTAAAGTTAGATTTTTGACAAAATTATAGTAAAAATTATATTAATATACTGTTATACTAAAAGTAAAATAACTCTAAATAACTCTAATAGCTATACCAAAAATATAACATGAAATATACTTAGTGATATAGGCTAGAACGTCTCATCTACTCAAAATAATTTTGTGTTTACAATACTTAATATATCATTGAACTCAAAATTTACACAATAATAACATTGATTCACTCGACATCTAATATATATAGCGTCTGCTTTTTTTAAAATTCATTTTTTAGATTGAACAGCCTTAAATAATGTTAAACTCTATGCTTGACAGCGTTTAAGTAATTGCATTTTGACCACAAATCGCCTAATACTATGTTTTAATAGCTAATGGTGACGTTATCTATCACATTCACATTCGTGTATCGTCTAATCAAAAAACTTACAAGCAGTTTTCCATTAATGTTGTTTTCTTCACATTATATTTAAAAAAAAGTAAAAAAAAAACTATATAGATATTCCTGCTAAAATTTCTTAAGTTGACCCCAAAACCCCTATAAAACATTTTAAAAACATATAAAATGTATAGATCATTTTAGTTATTTTTAAATAAAAATAAAACTTTCTTATCATACATTTTTCTCTATTTTGAATATTTATATAATAAAATGGCTGTAATATAAATTTTCATATCAAATAAAATTAAAAAAATATGTTATTTTTAGTAAAACTTAAACATAAGTACAATATTTATTGAGATCTGCAAGAAAAACTAGCAAGATATAATTAAAAATAAAAGTCTAGCATGGGTAATTTTTAATGTATACCAATTACCAGAGCAGTATTGTATATTTTTTAGTTATATATTATGACAATACCATTTTTAAAATTTATATATGTTTATTGATTGAAACTATTTAAATTTCAAAGTATCCTAAATTGGCCAGTGATCATTATACCATACAAATTTACAGATGAAAGTGTATCTATACATTGAAAAATAATGGGAGTGGAACTTGAAAGTACATATCATGGTAGTCGCAATTTTATGTTTTTATGCTTTAAGTTTTACTTTTTTTATATACTTTTCATAGTCTAGCCAACAAGACATAATGAAAAAAAAATGGAAAAACAAATTAGAACCTATTATTTATTTAATTTGGTTTTGGAAATTACTTTTGATATGAAAATATTTCAAACTATTAATTTATATAAATATTGAGAACTTAATATTTTAAAAATGTACATTTTTAACTAATATTTTAAATAATATATTAATACTTTAATATTGATCTAAATTGGTAACAGTAAAGGTATTTGAAAAGTATAAGATAACATTTAAGTTAATAATATTTATGTAAATATAGAATATTATTATTAATAATAAGTATATTATAATTTACAACAATAATAAAAACAACAAATTCTTTTATGGTGTGGTGAATACATAATATGCATGTTAAAATAATTTATTTCATTACATACACAATAAAAATTATTTATGAGATATTATCTCGGCACCTAGTAGGTAGTTAGATGAATAATGGAATGTTCATTACACAAAAATAAAATAAAAATATTTAAACATCTACTATCTATAGTGGACACTAATCACTTATATAAACCAATACAATTATAACTAATAAAACATATATATTTTATATATTAAAAAGTACATTATTTTTGTAGCTCAACAATTCAACCATAGAAATCTTACTTTTAGCTATATGTATAAATCAAAATGTAATAACTTTGCATCAAATAGTTTATTTACCTAAGTTTAATGAGGATGATTGGACACATTATATGGTAACTGAAAAAAATGATTGAATATTGCAAATAATGTAAACATTCATTTGATTTTATATTAATTACTATAAGAGTTTGAAGTACAGTTATTTTTATAATAATTTAAATAATTATTTAATATCCTTGAAGAGTGTCTAATTCATATTATATATTAAAAGCAAAATATATTTAATATTATTTCAATTAAAATAACAAATCTTCATCTCCTTCATCCAACATGTTACCATACTCAGCTTCTTTCATGTCTTTCTTAAGTTGTTCTTTCTTCTTATTGGCAATTTTCTTCTTATCTTGAATCTTCTTTAATCTTAATAATACAAATATAAAACAAAATCAGTAAAAAAATTAAATAAATTATCAAACCAATATATTACAAAAGTTGATTTTTTGTTATGAACCAGGCAATATTATACGAAATACAAGAAATTGCATAAAAAAATTTTGTTTTTAGCATTCATTCTTAAAATACATAAATTATTTTTATTTTAAAGATGTTTTTTTGTTTATAATAAAATAATTAGGTATATCACATTCACATAAATTTAATAAATTTGTTTTTCAAGAGTAAATTATAAATATATTCTATTAAAGTTGAAAACTGTACATGGTGGCTGACTTGTGTGCAGAGATGTGACATTAATACAAAGCAGAAATATAGATTGTAAACTATGTGGGGGTAAATAGTGGGAGTCGTTAGACTGACAAAAACTGATTGCCTCTGAATTCAGTTCTCAATTGATAAGAGTATATTATATAAAATATATACCTGTAAAATTCTTCTCGTTCTAATTCGTCAAGCTCAGAAATAATATACGCAAGTGTTTTCTCAATCCTGGGTATGATAACTAGAAAAGGAATTATAGAATTAGATTCATAATACATAAAAAAACATACAATACAATAAACAAGAAGAAAATATACTTCAATTCAAATACATACCATGTTCAATAGCATTGACTCTTCTATTTGTTATTTTAATAACATCATCTAGTGTAACAAAAGATGTTTGCAATGATGCTAATTCAACCAAGAGTTTAATTGCAGTTTGATAATTTTTTTTAAGTTTGGCCAACTGTTGACCCCCTCTAGCCAAACCCGCTAATTCATAAGTGTCTGTACCATCCTGGTAACTTTCAAAAACAGGCAATGTCACACCTAAATTAAATATATTTATTAAAAAAGTTATAAAATATAATACAAATATTTTTTTATTACCAGCAACGTTATCTTTTTTGGTACGTATTTTAATTTGAGCTTTCGTTACATTTTGCAAGACAACTTGATTAAAATCACCAGTAGTAAATTTAGCTTCGGCCAAAGAAAATGCTGCTTCTTTCATTACTTCACCCATCAATGTCTTTGTCTACATATAAGATAGTTAATTTAATATTTACAAGTTTTTAGTTCAGAAAATGACTATGAATAATATTTAATTGTACCTGAATAATTTTACCAAGAATCAAACGAAATCTCATTTGTAAAGCATCGGCTTTTTTTTTTAACAAACTATGACCTTTTTGTGCTCCCATAAGACGCCCTTTCATCATTGTTTGAGCACTAAAACATAATTTTAAAATTATAATTGTATTTCAGGAACAGCAATACAGCACATAATGCTATAATAGGAATAGGAATTTTAAGATCAGTTTCTTCTTTTTTAGACATAGTGTATCAAATGTATCAATAGACAACAATCAATGATCAATGTTGTTAATGTTCTACGATGAATTATATGTATAGTTTGATTAAATTAGTATAGTTTTGAAAAAAAAAATAGCGAATGTATGTTGCCTCAGCCATTAATTAATTACAAATTATATTTAAGCAATGCCTCAACAGACAACGCCCAAATTCGATATCTTATCAGTTGATTTACTCACCCACGAGATGGAAATATTGGCAATTTGTCTTTTCCCGACATGATGAATAACTTATTGCTTTAAAAATTAATGTAATAAATAATAATAGATAAGATCTTAAAACTGTAAAATCGAGTAACTGTTAAATAACATGTCGAACTTATGAAACGAATTTATCTTTAGCGAGCTCCTTAAAATTTTAGAAATCTGCTGCCGATTTTTGTGCTAGAGTAGGTACTGCGGTGTGGCAGTGAGCACTAAACCTAAACAGTATAGTGTGTACACAAACGCAAATACACAATACACTAATACAATACAGCATACAGTGTAAATTATAATAATACTACTATAGTATTTTATTTTATAGGTGGAGCTAAAAATGCATTGAAAGATTCAAGTAAAACAGCTGATCAATGATAACAAAATTGAAATATTATCTCTCACGTTGATTATCAATTATCATCATTATCCATAAAGTAACCACGGGGCACGGATTTTACAAGACCATCAGTAATTAGCGGACTTAGATATTTAGATAGATCTATCTTATTTTAGTCCGTGTCTCACCCATGTAGTAATTTATTATTACTTACATAATATATGTGTCTCACAGAATAAATTTCACAGAATATAATAATCGCTATAATATCATGGTGCAAAATCGCGGGAATTCGAAAAAACCAGAGTTAAAATTTGATAACAAATTTGATAATATCACAAAATATTTTTAAATTTAATCCTAGTACCTAAGTTTTAATTGTAATTATTATTTTTTAAGTCCATGGTCCACTGTCACATATTTCAATATTTTATTTTAATATAAGACTGAGTATACTACATAACATGTTTTTTTTAAAATTATTTTTATAATAAGATAGTTAACTTTTAAACAAAATAATGAAGTTTCGCGGAAAAATCATTGATCCACATTGCATGAAACAATTCTACAGTAAGTATAAAATATCATATCTAATATTTTTATTTTTAAATTTAAAACATTTTTTTTTTAACTTAGGCATTGTTATTATTTTATCCAAATTATGTAGAAATGTAGTTTTGAGACTGAGTTCTACTAAGTTATACTTAATTGCTCCAAATGAATCAAGCAGTAATCAAATCAGTGTTTGGTCTGTATTAGACCAACAATCATTTTTTAAAGACTATGATATGATTGGTGAAACGGAATCTAATGAAATTTTATTCAGTTTACCAATTGGTATGTATTATTATATTATATTTGATGTATTTAGTGATAACTGTAATTGAATAGAAAAGTAGCTGATATTGTGAATAATTGTATTTTACTTTTACTTAAAATGATATTAAAATGTTACTTTAAATTTATTCCAGTACACTATACATTCTAATTAGTTTGTTTCATAAAGACATTTATCATGAATGTACCTAATAAATTAGGTTTAGAATTTTATAAAAATACATGGTATTTATAAAGTACCTACGTATATATATTTAATACTTGAGAACTATTCAAAAACTGCTTTACAAATTAAATCAAAAATTTCAAATGAAATTAATAATTGTTTATTTGTTTATAATTCAATCTTTAATACTACTTATAGAGATATCCACTCTACTCATTAATTTATTTTACCCAAAAATGATTAACTTGACATAACATGCATAACACTTAATGACCTTTTAAATACTAGAACTTTATTTTCTACTGTAGACAAATTAATTTCTGAAATGAGGAAGTAAGAAAAATATTTTTTGATGTTTCCAGTCATGTGATGAAGTTATAAGAAATAGGTTTAAATTTTAATTTTCCTCCAGACCACATAATTACCATGGTTAATTGCATAAAAATATTATTTCAGAAACTTAAGAAAAATTAAAGTGTTTGTGTATTGTATTAAAGTAATGTTTGATTCAAATTCAACTGTTTCTGTTCAAAAATAAAATTTACAAAGTAAAGAAAATCCAATGTCAACTTAAGGTTGCTAATGTTATTATTTGGAAATAACTTTTGAATGATATACAATTATTTGTTTGGTATACATTAATTTATATTTCTTTTTTTTCTTTTAGATATGCTTGCATCTTCATTGAGTTCAGCAAAACAAACAAACTTAAAAACTCTCAAGATGAAACTTACTGATAAATTATCTCCGTGTCTAACTATTGAATTGGATCTGGTTATTATATTTATAAATAATATGGTCATAAATTAAATATCTGTTTAAGCAGTGATGTTGCAAACTACTAATTAGTAATTAATGGGCCAATCTTAATTTGATATTAACTGGGTCAGTCAACTTTAATGAAATATTTAAATTCTGTTGTATACTTACATGTTACATTACTAGCTATATAAATGATTAATTTTTTATTATTAATTTAATTTTGGACATTAAATAAATAAACATGTTTATGACTAATAAATAATAATAATATTAAGAAAAAATGTTCTAAATATAATATTGCTTAATAGTTAGTACAGTTTATTTACTTAAACATTAAAGATTTTTCTAATAAAGTTGATATTAAAATATACTTAAATTGCTTCATCAATGTTAATTGTGTTTAATAAAACATTTTTAGTTGTTAATAACACTAAACTTTTTATTCGGTAGCAAATCATTGTAGATCAAATTTTTGTTTTTATAAGTTACAACTTTGAAACATATTTTTTACGGGAAACTAAAGTAGCAGAAATAATTAAAAAAATATAGTTAAATTATAGGAGCCTATAGAATTTATAAAACTGTAACTCTTTAACTCTTTAAATGTTTCTTATTTATATTTTCATAATTGCTTTAATTTTCTTATATCATATCTTCATATCTTTGTTTTCATAAAGTGTTTCATTATTTTCTTCATAATAAATGTATATTATAGGATGTAATTTTTCTAAGTTAGGTCCTGTAGTTTATTAAAATAAGAAACAAGCATTTCTTGTTCAGATTTAATTACAATTCTATACATTTCTGAAATTCGAATGCACAACACATTAAATTCATCTTTGGTCAAGGAATTTCCATTACTTGCTATTAGTAATCTGTTACATTATGAATTATGATAGTACATTTAATTCATGATATAATACTTATATAGTCTGATAAAAATTAACAATACATTATTCATATTTTAGGAGTCTCAAGTATCTAGTAAACAGTTGTGTACTCATGATATTCCAGTTACTGTTATACTCCCAAAGGATTGGTCAGAATATAAGGAGCCAACCATACCTGCTCATAATGTAATAGTATTAACATGTTTTTAATTAATTTTACTTATCAAATATTTTATATTTAAAACAAACAAGATAACATAAACAATTTTTTGGATGTTACTTTTTAAAGTAAAACTCTTATACTTTTATTAATTTATTAAATGTGTGATTTAATTTAGATTAGTGTTGTTATGCCATCAATACGAGTAGTACGGCACATTGTTGATAAAATGAAACGTATTGGTCCCAGGTTAATGGTATCATTGGATGCTTCTGGAAAAATGGTTTTAGGAGTTTCAAATTTATCAGCCACAGTCGACACACATTTTATTGGTCTTGAGATAGTTAATGTACAAAATTCAACTGGTAAGTTCAAAACATTAAAAATAAAATTTATTACATTATGTTTACACAAATGTATACTCAAAATAAATTTATTATCTAACAACTTTTTTGTAGGAATTTTTTCTGCCATACCAAACCAAGCTTAAATTTAAATGTTTACTAAATTAACTACAAATTTTTATTTTTTATGGTAATAATTAAAACTGTTAACCTGTAAAATAATTTATGTTAAATTTCGTTTTAATTATTAAAATTATAATATTTATTTATATATATAATATGAGGGTATAAAAATGTTACATGTTGTACCTGTAGAATTATACTAAAAAATACTTATATTAAGTACATAACATTAGTAATTTTATGTAAAATCTTTACATATAAAATTTACTGGAAATTACTTAATTTATACTATATTTATTAATTTATAAATTTGCTGAACAATAAGCAATAAAGGTATATTATAAAGGTAAGGTTATTATTATAGGATTTAAAAACATGTTTTTAAAAAACTATTATATTATAAAGTATATTTTAATTATTTTTTTACTATAATTCATGAAAAATATTTTTGCAATAAAGTATTCTATGCTATATATTTTGTTGATTTAACAAATTGTAAGCAATAAAGGTATAAAAATAACGTAAGTGTTCTGAAGTTAATGAACCAACCAGTTAGGTTACCAACTGATTTAACAAAGTACTAGCATCTAGCATCATTGTTCTGTGATAAAAATCTTGCTCATTTAAAATAATTATAGATATACTACAACTACTTGTACTTATGGAGTTACTTCAAGTAATTATTCTTAACATTGGTTTATTAAATTACCTGTTTTATATACTTTGTCTTTCAAATAATTAGACAAGAAATAAATATTTTGTTTTTGTAATGTAATATTATACTTATATAAGTTAATTTATTATAAACTACAATAATATGTATTCATTGATTTCAGATAAAGAAAATAAATATTCTACAATAGTTGATATCAAAAAATTTTCACAATTTTTAAATTGCGAAACATTAAACTTGTCAAAAATATTATGTCATGTAGTAGAAGGACTGCTGTTACATTGCTCGATTGAAGAAGATGAATATGTATTACATTATTTCTTAAGTGGTATTGATGATTAACGTAAAAATATTAAATTTGTAAATAAATAATTTTTTTTTATCTATAATATTTTAAAGTATTATCTTATTTTGATCCAATATCTATAATTTAAAGGAACATAAACAAGTTACTATTTAAAGTATATATTTTAAAAGTTTAGAACACTTAAAATAAGGAATTAAAATGAATTGTTGTGTGCTACACTGCTAGCTATTAAGTTATTAAGTTGTATCTTGTATGGTAGTGTTATTTAAATAATTCAAAGAATTCCCATCAGTAAATAAAAATAAATTGCTTTTTGAATAAAAATACAAGTTTAAACGAAAATAGTACAATAGTCTTAGAGGGCTGTGATGGTCTCAAGGTCTCTTAGGACTGAATATCTATGGTACACCTGAGTATGCTGTTTAATGGACACCCTTATTTACAGTGTCCCCATAGACTGAATACGTGCGTATACAATTCTTCAATATTCTTGTTGTAATTTATATGTGTAAATTGCAAATTTCTAAACCATAAATCCTAATTTGACTGGCTCATTTATTTGTGTTGTCTCAGATTTGTATTCATTGGTCAATCATAAATTTAAAGTATAAGTTTGATTAAAGTTCTTTGTTGAACTATTAAATAGATATGTAATTATTGTAATTATTTTAAATATCGTCTTAGTCTTAGCCCTTAGGTTCTTTTAGTTCTGGAAATTGTCATAATAATCTGAATATTCTAAATGTATAGGAAATTATAAAAATTATTTAGGAATATATTTATACATTCAAATTATTCTAGTTTATAAAGTTCCTTGAACACAACTATATGGTTGCTGCAAAATCGATAAAACATATTTTAATATATGAATATTATGTATTTATGTTACATACCTCACATATAGATACTTACATATAACTGATAATTGGTATATTATTGTAAATTAATGGCTTTAAATACCTAGGTACACTAAAACTAATTTCTCAAGTTGTAATTGTCCTATTACTATAAATTGCTTTTCGATTTTCGATTGACATTTAAAGTATTTTCCTTTTATAAATTCTCTAATCGGAATCTCCTTTAGATTATCAACTATATTAATATATTATGGTATATCCATGGCCCATGTCGGGGGATGAGCTTAATGAGTATAATATCTATAATATGGCACAACCGCACAACCATAACGGATTTTTAATTAATTAACTGGTTACTTATAAATATATTTAGGTACCCGCTAGCCGCTCTCGTGTACTAATGTTCAATTGTTTTAATATATTTTCACTGCGGAATTCCTGCTTTACCTTTCTGACGGGGAAATATAATACATTATAACCAGTACCGAAGAAATGCTCCGTTATGCAGCGCTAATTGTTACCGTGATTATGGTATCCTGAAGCCGTCGGGGACAATTCTATATACTTGGCGAACGGCTCGAGAACAGCAATATAAAAGTGATAGGATAAGTCTGTGCACTACCGATTAACTGTGTGTAAAATTTGAAATTAATTATAAAATGTTACTATTTTTAACATATCTACATATTATTTAATAAAACGCATACAACAGTGGCGTAACTGGGAAAAAATCTAGGGGGGGGGGCAATGTATAATGAATATAATATATTTATTATTATCAAAACCCCTCCACCCCTCCCCCACGGTTAAAATATATATCTTTAGCTTTCAAAAAAATGTCAGGGGGGCAACTGCCCCCTCTTGCCCCCCCCCCCCCCCACAATTACGCCACTGGCATACAATGTCATTTTTGACGTTTGCAGTGACGATTCACTTTATACTCATGTAGGTATAATGTGTTCGGGATTGTTGGATTTCTATGTTTCTAATAAATAGAAAACATTAGGGAAGTAAAAAAATGGTTGAAATATTAATCCCACTTTATGTATCAAGACTATAAGCTGATTTTAATTCTTACACAACTTTGTCAAAGTTGTAGAAAATTGTTAGAAAAGCACCATAGTGGTTTATAAAATATATTATTGAAAAAGTCGTAAAAAAATATCTTTGTTCAAAAATGTTGTTAAATCAACAATAATTAAGTATAGAAACCAAATGAATATTTATTAACCGATTTATCATTATTTTGGTTAACATGACAAGTGTACCCGTGGTCCTTGAGGATGGCTGGACGGTCCGAAAGAAAGTACAACAGGTATACATTATAAGAATTTCTTATAGAATTTAATTTTAAATTTTAAAAATAGCGGTATAAATATGAAAAGTTTGTGGTGAGTCGTGAGATAATACCTATATAATAATCAAATGTATTCCATTATAATTGTGCAAATGAGCAATATTAAACAAAGCATGCAGTTTGGAACTATCACTTTAATTGTTTCGTTAATGTAGAACGAATATTAATATAGTTGCTTATTTAAAATTAATAAATTAATATGAACACTTCAAAGTTAAAAGTCATAGAGGTGTTATTTCAAAAGCTGATTTTAATTTTTACACAACTTTGTCAAAGTTTTAAGAATCTACTGTATTCCTACTCATAAGCGTGCGCACAGGGGGGGGCGGGTGGGCCGTGGCACACCCTGCGAGCCGTACCAAAATTTTTATACATAGTAATACATGTTCTAAACATAAAGATTTTTGATTTTTAAAAAATCATAAAACATTAAATAGGTAGGTGAAAAATAACTGATACACAATGATAATAAATAATAATAAATTAAATGTCTTTAAAAATAAAATTGATAACATATTATGTCATATTACCATTACAGATTTCGAAATTGTATTAAACTGTGTTGGCAATTACAATATTTCTTATTTAATTAAAAAAAAATATGTATCTGTTTTTAATCATATGAATGATTTATGCCTTAAATAGTGGGTGATTATGAGTTGGTAAATTAAAGTATGTAACATTTTAATTGTTTCTTCCATCAGAGTTCAGGTTTCTTAATATTTATTGACTTAGCCCAGCCTGCCACAAATGTCCACGCACGCCTATGCTCGTGTACCTATAGCCTATAGTTACAATGCTTCAATCAACTGGGGTCCACTGTGATGTACGAAGATGTCCGATGTTAACTTTTGAGTGCAAAGATGCGATTGTGGTAATGTGGTATACCTACAATTTATTTTTATAATTTTTCGTTATTCATATACCTAATAAATAACCCAGTGCCCCGGTATCTACATGCCGCATATCTTATATCTATATAGCAGTATTTTACAACAGATCATCCCCAATGTTTCCCGTCATTCTATAAAAATAAATAATTAACTCAATAGCTATTATAGTATGTATTAGTATTTTTTGTACTTACTGATGGGTACTAAAATTAAATCCAACATTTTATCTAAATTTTTACAAAATTGTATATTTGTATAACGAATTTTGTATCATGTATAATAATATGAAAATGAAAATAATTTTTGGAGGATAATGAGAATCATGTGGTGTCCTTTGGGTAATGCTAAGGCTAAGTGGTTCTCAAAAATATTACAACAAAATTATACGTTTATTTTTATTCGGGCCAACTTTACACGTCAATCATTTTTACCCGAAAAAAAACATGGGCCAAGCTTACAATAGACCTTTTGATCATTTTTTTACCTCGAGCCGAGTTTACAATCACCCATTTGGCATTTATATGTGCTTACCTATTGAGCGTCACTATGCCAAGTTGATTATTATTAATATGTACGACAAAAGCTATTTTCTACTTCTAACATTCCAATTTTTGTAATTGATTGAAATATTAAATATATAAACTTTTAATCCCATCAATATATGTATACATAAAATACATATTGTATTTACAACGATAAAAATACGAGGTCTGATGACAAAACAATTGGCCTGCTGTTTAAATGTTTGAATCATATTAAAAAAAAACTGAAATTAGTGTTTTTATTTCATCATACCTAATAATTTCCAACAAAATGAGTTCGAAATTTTGTACATGTAAACAAATCTTTGATGAAATGTCTTTTTGGCGTATATAGGTATAGTGACAGAAAATAATTTTAAAAAAGCTCCACCAATGACGTTCAATAAAGTTGGAAAGTAGGTACTCATTCAATAATAACAAACATATTTTTTAGAATATATTTTAAACATTTAAACGCGTCTATTATGATTTTACTGTTAACTTAAAGGGGAAACTAACAATTAGGTATCTACTTATATTAGAATAAAAATTAATCAAATAAAAATGTATTTGAACAATTTTCAAACATAATGCTAATACAGAATACAAATATATTCGAATTTTTAACTTTCTAGTTTCTTCTTTAGAGTTTAGATAGTTTTATATTTGTTTCACTTATAGTATTTATTTTAAAATATATAATTAATAATTTTTTATTCGAATAATTTTCAGTAATTTTATCTTAGTTAACATGGTTGGTATTTTGGTAATTAAAACATTTGCGTATTAAAAAAACAATAGTTGGCATTGTATTTTAAGTTCATGGTTGTAAAGCTTCTTTTATTTGAAATAAGTAGAAAAATACTATGAATGAAAAAAATATAGAACTATCTAAAGAAAAAACTGGAATGAATACATACTTATTCGAATAATTATCTTAATAATATTTTGCCTAACTCTGGGTACTTACTCTAGACTAAACAAGGTTCATTTACAGTTTACACTAAGTTGCCAGTTGTCAGAAAATAAAACTTCTAAAGCATTAACTTTTAGTGGCGCGCCTACCACTATAGTACTATAGGTACCTACTCGAGCCTAAAATTGTATATGTATTGTATATTATATAAGTATAATATAATATAATGCAATAATAATACCTAAATTGTTGAACAAATTAGCTATAGATAAAAAATTGTGAAAGTGTAATTTCATTTTGATAGATTATAGTTATTATATAAGTTATTAGTTTTTACTATTATTAGTTTATTACTTATCTCTTACTACATATTATTTATATATCCAACTGACCAAGCTGAATACGAATACTATATTATGAAGATAATTTAGCTGTTAGGTATCTCGTAGGTACATGATCCCCAAAAGGGAGAGGGAACTATGGGAGTCTATTGTACAGGAACCAGCCTATTTTAGGAACCCATTTAAATGAATTTATAATTTTTGAAATGTTTATTTATTTATTTTATATTAAATAATAATTTAATTTGCAGGTTAATCATTAATTACTCATAAATTAT
Organism: Rhopalosiphum padi; assembly: GCF_020882245.1. Lineage (NCBI taxonomy): Eukaryota > Metazoa > Arthropoda > Insecta > Hemiptera > Aphididae > Rhopalosiphum > Rhopalosiphum padi. The sequence continues at coordinate 28,318,957 of NC_083597.1, read as the reverse complement.
CGTGTAAGTGACACATGCTTGTAACTATTTTTGATTAGATAAATAATTAGATTTAAACACCTAGCCTCTATAGATTATATTTGATAAGTAGACATTATGCAATGCACTGCGTGTTATAGGCTCACCGAATCACTTAAATAATATTATAATAATAAAAATGACATTATTCTCAAAATGCTTATTAATAATAAGGATATGGAAGTAAAAATTAAATAATAGCATAATAACTTATTATTTTTGACTAATTAATTTATGGTAAATTTATTATTAGAAATTTCGGATATGGCCTGCAAAAATATTTAGTACAACAGGGGCTGAGGGGCCTAAATATTAAAAGGGGGCCTGACGTGTGTAATAGATACTCTATTATTTTTAATTTTAAAATAATATCAGTACCTACTTTAGTAGTTAATTATTATAATAATGACGTGCGGACATACAGTTAATAAAATCTAAAAAATTGTCGGCTCAGATGACTAGTAATATCTCAGGTATACCTAATGTTGTTATAGATATTGAAAAAAATTATTATTTATTAATTATTATGTTTGTATAGCCTATCGTTTTTATAATACATATTTGGCATGCACTACGCGTCTACGCGTATAGGTACCCACATCATACCATCATCTATTAAACAGTGACGCGGCTGCGAGCGATTAGATTACCTATACACGCGTGTAATACAGTATATATTATAATAAATTAATCGTTATAAGGTACCAACTATACTAACCGTATTCGTTCTCGCGTAGTTGTGTATAGCACCTACAGACAAAGCGGGAATTATTACTAATTATTATTATTATTATTGAAAAATGATAGTAACAGTGGCCTAATAATAATAATAATAACAGTAGCAGGTACCTTACCCATGTATAGTATACTACGCGCAGACTCGATGATTTGTATTATTTAATTTTATCACGCTATCACAGTTAAACCTAGATCAGCAGCAGCTGCTGCTAATGCCTACAGCCCCTCCCGCCACCGCGTATTCAAAATACGGCTTATCGACGTATCGAGTGTTCGGTACACACTCCATGTTCATATAACTGGTTGCCGCGACATCGGCAAACTTTTATTTTCCTGCCTACCGTAGTCGAGTGAATCGCGCGCGCGCACCGTACCTATACCTACGCATAACAGCCGCGCGGTAGGTTTAATAGTCACGGTCGTCCACTGCCGTATTACATGATATTCAATATACATGCGTATGTAGGTAGGTACCCTGTGGTTGATTGCTATAACGTTTTTGTTTTTTTTATTTTTATTTTATTTAAATATTTTTTATCGGTTTTTTTATTTTTATTTTTTTTTATTTTTGTGGTTTTGTAGACAGCACAAGACGCGCTGCAGTGTTCGTGAACGGTATACGAGACCATATACCATATCGTATCGCAGCAGTGGCCGATACACGTACCTGTATTTATTAAATATATAATAATTATTAATAGCCATTATTATCGGCGACCATGTTCAACGGGTATTACGGGTCGACGTCGGAGAGCAGCGACAGCGACGCGCCGATCGACGACGGATCGTCCGTCAAGACGATGGACCTCAACTACCTGTTGCTGGACGGCGACACCATCCAAAAGCATTTGGTCGACATGTGCGAGCGCAGCCGGCCGGACGGCATCGACACGATGCTGCTCAACCACAACGCCATGCTGTCCCTGCCGCCGGCCATCAATCAGTTCCAGCACCTCCGCGTGCTCGACATTAGCAACAACCGGTTGACGCATGTGCCCGACTTCGTGGCGCGGTTGCCGCTCACCACGCTGGTCGCCAAGAACAATCTGATCGACGACGACGGGTTCCCCAAGGAGTTCGGTTGTGCCGTCCACCTCAAGGTGCTCAACATCAGCGGCAACCGGTTGTCGCACTTTCCCCAACAGCTGCTCTCGGTCACCACTCTCGAGTACCTGTACATGGGCAGCAATAATCTGGTCGAGATACCCAAAGATATCAACAAACTCATCAGGTATCGTATTTACACAATACCTGTTATATAACTCGTATTTTACCTGTATATGCATAATTATTATCATAATTGAAGTTTTTTTGGGTTGCACGATGTTTTTGTGTGTGTTTATTGGTCACGTGTTGGTCATGGTGCTCAAGATTTATGATAACAACCGAATTGCGTATCTAAAATTGCACAAGAAACGCGATTACCTATACGTGCAACAATGATATTTGGGCGCGTGCGCGTATTGATCGTCTCGTGGTGATAGTACCTCGAAGGAACTAGGTATACATCAATGATTGAATAAATATCAATATATTATGAAGGTATCCCGATTTGGGGGGTTTTTTTTTTTATACGATTTCGGTTTGAAGCAAATGCTAAGAATAATTTCTGTAATTTTACATGCGTCTTCATAATGTATCCGAGGCTTTATGAGGGTATTTGATATTTACAGTTATAAAGTATTCACTTAATAAGATGATTAGAATGTAAGACATTTATAGATGAGAAGTTATAGTATACAAAGGTATAATTCGATAAACGTATTTTAATTCGCTTGTAGGTAGGTACGTTATAAATGTAGTTATGTATGGGTCAATGTGAATATCTAACCATAACGTCAACGAAACCAGAGACAAACATTTTCATGTCACTGACCTTGGCCTTTTGCAGTCAGACCAAAGTTCTTCAGTTGTTATTCTCGCATATAGTCCTATCGGCAAATAAATCAAATGCATTTGTTATTGGTTATTACAACAATATATTAATTATTATTTTAATGATCTTTCGATTTTCAAATACTTGTGTGTATGTTTATAAATTATGTCGAACTACAACTCAATTTAATTATCAAGTCATCAGTTCATCGCCACTATAAGACAGCTGAAATAAACATTATAGTTTTAATTTCAGTTAGGAAGGGCAATTAAATTATGATTATAGAGTGAGTCTTAGTGATACTAATAGAAGAACTGTAGAATAGAAAAAAGACCAGATCGATAGCGTTGAGTGGTATTATTTATTAAAATACAAATTAAACAACGCACTAATTTGATAGACTGACGTAAATGAAATAAATGTAACAGCTCATACATTTGTATTTATACATTTATATTATATAATATTATATTCTTTGTTAGATAAAAAAAAGAAGAAGAAAATTATGTCCTAGTTTTAGGTGTGGAGCCCACAGTATTTTTTAGAGGGTTGAGTTAGGCGGTGCCGCGGTGGTTAGGTTGAGGTGCGTTTAATTAATTATGTAATACATATTAAATTGGATCTATGCGCTATGCCATACAATATTTCCTTAAGTCTGTAAGTAAATTACTTAAATTTCAACTAAATATTTAAAAAAAAGTCAGTATATCAAAATGAAATGCAGATATAATAATAAATAATTTATTTTTTAAATTAATTTAATTTCAAAATATCGTGTAGAGTGTAGTGGTCAGTGAGTATGATAAAAAATTAACCGAATTATAAATAAAAAATATATTGTTAACAATATCGTTTATATCACTGTCTAACAAGATTAACATTAAGAAGAAGTTATACCCGCATGTGTTGTCTCAGTCTCCGTCTAACTTTAATATTTGAGTCAACTTACTTAATATCAAAAATAGGCTTTTATTGATATTTTAACTTTAAAGTGAGTTACGAGCATTTTAAAGTATATATATTTTTTATTTTTTAGTTTATTTTTTACATAACATCGCCACTCCGTGTTCATAGCCGAAAAATATATTAAATTTCAATGAAATTTTAAATTGGGAAAGGAATAAACACGAATTTCAGCTTAGAAAATTTTAATAATATTAGGTGTATATTTTGTATACATATGAAAGCAAAATTATATACAATTTTTATCAGTCGTATACTCGTATAACGGTGTAATACGCACGACGTTATGAATTCAAATTGTCCTTTTTATTTACGACGAATAACGGATATAAGAAAATTTTCATTTCTAAGTACATAAATTATTACTTGTTTTATGAAAGTATATGTACACTTTTAGTACCACGGTCGACGAATAGTCGCTTGTTTTGTTGAAGATATATTATTATCGATTTATCAAATTATTATCATTATGGATATTAAATATTATATAATAATACTGTATTTCTAAATTTTAATTATTTTATAGTTGTATTATTAAATAAAAATAGAAATAATTTTGTTTTTATAAACTATGAAGACAGTCTTGAGGGTACAGACGTTCAAGTTATATGTTAATATTTTTAGCATCATCAAACTGATGATTTTTGTGAAACTCACAAAAAAGAAAACGTATTAACTTTGATGATAGTGATGGACGATGGTGATAAAAATGATTTTGTTTTTTTAGTCTACCTCATAAGTTTTAATTTATAATAAATAATATCATAAAAAATTTGACATGTGTAAAAATTTAAAGATATACACAAAACATGTCTTAATTATTGAATATTAGTCACCGGTTGTCAGCCCCCCCCCCGGTCTGATGAAATTTTTAACTACATCCTTGCCAATACATAACTATGAATAATTATTTTTGGCGATAGATCGTCTCCCTTATAGTTGCATTTAAAATTGATATGAATCAAGGGCCATTCTTACGTATACAGGAACCTTTAACTAGCATATAATCGACCAGTTGTCACATTTGAGTAGGTTGTTATATAGTTAAATCACGACAATATTTCGATCACGCTTCTCATTATATCTTTAAGTTTTAGGTGGTCGTACAAGTGTAGGATTGTTTTTGGCAGATTTGTCTTATGATAAATGAGAAAATAAAGCCCGTAAATTAAATGTATAATAAATCTGTAACAATTGTTTATTGCAATGTTTAAAAATATAATACTTGACAGAATAAACAATTTTCAATTTTCATTTTTATATGGTCAAAATAATTTATACATACATTTAGAATTAGAATATTAAAATTTAATAAATAAATATGATCCTGTACAATTGTGATTTGTAATATGTACTTAGTCACTAAGTATCTAATAAGTCTATAATATTTTATTATAGGTTGAAGTTCTTGTGTTTGGGCGGAAATCATTTGTCAGATGTACCTGTGACATTGGGTATGTTGGATAATTTGAAAGCGCTTAATTTGAGTGATAACTCACTGGAGAGCTTGCCGCCGGCCATTGCCAATCTCAAACACCTAAAATCGTTGATGTTACACAAAAACAGACTTCGTACACTACCTATAGAAATCATATCATTGAAGTGCCTCACAGAGGTAAATACCATAAAAACATATTTGGTTTACCCATATTAATTTATGTTTAAAATATATTCTTGGCCTTCTTTGGCCTATTATCTATTAATGTGGGCTGCCGAAAAATGTCACGGTCTTCACTCTTCTTCGTTATAATTGATTGAGTGAGTACTCAAACCCTATAACTTATAAGAAACGAATTAGATACTTGGTATATAATTATCTTAAATACTAAGTTGAAAAATAAATTTTATATTGGGTATGTTTTTAAAATAAAATACATCATATTTATAACAACAAATCAGTAACTTCTTCAGCGACGGATAAGTTAGTTAAATTGTATACTTCGAATAAGTTTGTAGTTAATTAATACTTTTCATATAGCTAATAGCCATAAAGGGCTTATTTGTTTGGAGACTTATTTTTGTAGGACCTCCGAGAATAAAGATAAAAGAATGTTATTAATCTGTACGATGATAAAATATTGAAATGTTTGCTAGGTTTTGGTATTACCTACTACTACAATAATTGAAAACTTCTATTGTAACGGAAAATATGTGAGAAGAGGAAGATATTGCAAAAAAATATAAGTGGGAAGTATTAAAGTTTTTCTTTTAAGATTTTAGGTGAATTAAAGTTTTATGAAATCCAATAAAAGAGACTTTTTTGGAGAAATTTAGGGATACAATGTTGGATTTGTAATGATAATGATAGAAAGTTATAATGTTCTTTAAAGAATATTGAGTTGTTTAAAAAGGCTTAATAGTTCGTTTATTCTTCTATGATACTAAGAATCACGATTTACATATTTAATAAAATGTTTAAATTGATTGATTGTTATGTTGTGTCTTGGTGATATACTGATATCAACAAAATTTCACAAATTTGAAAGCATTTTTATTCTAATTGATAAGAGAATATACTTGTATCAATGCAAATCAATCAAAGTTTGAATTGCAGAGCCTGAATAATACGTGTATCATCGGAGTGATTGGATGTAATTATGGTTTATAATCTGGAACATTTTATCAGTGAGTTGAGATTCTGTTATGAGCTACATCTATTCATTGTTTATGTTATTTTGAAACCAATTCGTTAGTGTAATTTAGAAATGGCGCTGCAGTTACAAGGAAGAACAAACAGAAAGTTATGTACCATATACATAACCATTTTACTCGTATTTTTAATTAGTAGTATGATAGCTGTTATAGAGGTAATAGGAGTTGATTTGTTACTGAATTAATTTCGGTAATTCAAATATTCTTGCTAAGCTGATATTACTTGGTTAGAGAGAGGGATTTGGTATGGTATCAGATGTGATTTTATAGTAGGCGCTTTGAGGTTATAAGTGCATGGATGAGGTAATACAGGGAGGGTGTTGCTAGCTTTTTGTGAGATAAAACTTATATTTTGGGGCATAATTATAAAATAAACCTACATTTTTATTTTAGTTTCTTGTGAATTTGGCAACGTCTGTAGGTATTTGAAGAGATAATTTTATTGACATAATTTGCTGATAGATTGTACGCCTTTCAGTTAGTTTCAGGAGGATGATTCATGATTTGTATCATTGTGTTGAGTGTAGTTGTAGAAGGTGAAAATTTGGCCGTAATCTTGCAAATTTTGACATTATACTATTTCATGGTGCTTGTGAGATTATTAATCTTGGTGTGAAAATAACCGCTGATAGACGTGCTAAAATAAAATTTTTTTTTACTGTTTTAGTCTTTTGAAAAATCTTAAATACTATAAATACTACTGGAACGGCCATATCTTTGTATATCATTACAGTATGTTAACCTTTGAAGTTATCCAGAGCTGATTTTATTTCAACGCATGAGGCGGATGAGTGGAGATTGCAATTAAATGATTAAAATTCTAATATGGTATGGTAGTATTGTTATCTTAATTATTGATATCTGTGATGGAATAAAGGTACTAATAATGCACGTCATGATAGGCCCATTCTTGCATATATGTCTAGGTACAATGTACTATATTTATATACAAGGTGTTTTAGATGTTTTTACCAGTTAATTCTCATTTTTGTTTTTTTAATGTTTCAAAAAGAACTGGACTTTGTAGAGTCTTTAAAAAGGTACAGATATAAATGGTATGGTAGTTAACCTATTATTTTGTTATACATTTCAATGGGAAAACGAATATGAAGAATAAAAAAAATGTAAAAAAGCAGAGTAGCGAAGATACGTGCGTTCATTTACTAAATATTAAAAAAATCTATTAAAACTATTTTTTATTGAAATTTAAATATTTTCAAAATAAATGAGTATGCACTTTTTTTATAAATATTTGAAGTTAAAATGTCGACTAAATAGGATTTTTAAACAAGATTTCAGTTATTTTTTTTTAATACAGAAATATTTGTTGGGATTTAAAACTTTTACTTATTCTATTATAATTTACAATTTTTTTTTGTACATCTAGATATTTTCAAAATATTTGCAATTTTAAGCTATTTAATATTTAAACCATGAACCTACTTACACTGTTCTACACTAAATTGGTTTTAATTCAATAACAATAATATAAATATAATGCACTTTTATAATTATTAATAAATTAAATAATCATATAAATTTAAATTAAACATTAAGGTAACATAATTAATGATAACCAGTTATAGGTATATATTAGTTTTTATAATTTAACATTATTAATTCATATTTTAACATATAAATTTATTATATAGGTTATAGGTATAAAAGGTTCTATATTATTATACGTATTTACCTATTTAATGTGATTTGTAAGAAAATGAATAGTACATTAGTACAATAGTACTTATTTACTGTTTAAATGTAAAATTAAATCACCATAATAAATTGTGCTTAATTTAATTTATAGTTAAGCCTGAGGGACAATCCATTGGTTGTGAGATTCGTAAGTGATATGACACATAATCCACCATCTTTACTCGAACTGTCTGCCAGATCAGTGAAAATTAACAATGTACAATATGGAGAACGCGATTTGCCTTACAATTTGATCGAATACTTATCGAGCGCACATCATTGTGTCAACCCTAAGTGTAAAGGTTAGTAGCTTAATATTTATATTTAGGATTATCCGATTATATAATGAATGCAAATAACATTTTGAAGTATTTTATGGATCGTTTAATTTATATAGCAATCAATAATATGACCATACATGAGAAAGGGCTATCTAACTAGTAAAGTAATAACTATTGTCTAATATAAATATATCTATAAAACCTAAGTCACACGCACTGCCGGGGAAAACAGTTTTCAATACAGCAAACCACTGCAAGGAGCACTGAACAATAATTAATAAGTATTAACACGAGTTCAACATTCAGCAGAAAACAATTTTTTATAGCTACAAATATCTTAGATATCGTTATTGAACTTGCTTGGAGATAATCTTGTTTGAAAGGATAATAGTGTTGGAATTATACCTATATATTATTTCATTAAGACGGTCGAGCTTCCATGGGTAGTTTTGTTAGAGCTATAAGTTATGATTTGTGTACATATATCGTAGTACCTATACCTATCTAGGAATATTTATCGCTGTGATGTTAGAAAAATGAGCGCAACATCAATTGTATTCATTCATAAATAATATATTTAATGTAATTTTTGCGGTTTTTTAATCCTTTGACATTAAAATATAGTATTGTTAAAGAGCTATTATTAGTAGGAAGTTTATTAATAATTTTTGCCTTTTTTTTTGGTAGCTAGTTTGGAGATTATAGAAAATAAGTAGTGCATTCTTTACACTTGTCACTTGACGGGGTGATAATCTATAATAGAATGCATTTAAAATGCACGTTAATAAATAAATTCGAATTAGCACAGCTTGATGTAGTGTCAAAGTCACTGCAGTGGATACAGCAAAGGGTTTGCCTACAAATCACAATATACTTTGCCACTTTGGTATGACCAAATGACTGGAAATCGATACATTAAGGAATAATGCCTAACACGTTATTTATGTGGTTTTACGAATTTGATTTTGGTGTGTAAAATCGTAGAGATTTTAAATGTATTTTTATTATACTCTATAGTTTATACGATTAAGCTCTACAAAATTATTGTTAGAGCTTTCTTTGTTACATGTTGTTTTATAATGTTAGTTGTGGGTGTTGTTTGGTGCGTGCGTATAGTCTATTTTGAGAAGATTCTTCTTTTTCGTGAAATAAAAGGAATTTTAGGCATTATTTTCGCATAAACAATTATTATAAACCTATATTATTCTATATCAGCGTTTCTTAACCTTTTGTAAAACACGGACCCCCGATGAAAGATTTTTAGAAATCGCGGACCTCCTACCAATTTTTTGTCGAATACCTTTTTTTTTTACAAAACATTTGATGTTATCATAACCAAAATTATAATAATTATTTTATAACAAATTATAGAAGTAGACACAACAAAACATACACATTTATAATTATTTTTATTAAACTTAATTTTTCATAAAACTGTAATATAAATTATTTTTTTTTTAATATTCTTAAAGCTGCCGTGGCCCCCAATATGAGTATCGCGGACCCCCAGGGAGCCGTGGACCACAGGTTAAGGACCGTTGTTCTAATGTTCTATATGATTGTGAATTGTCAATTATGGGGTACCGGTTTGGATTTTTTTATTCATAGCACACGCATAACATGTTAAAAATATGCAATTAAAACTAGGTCCAAAAAATGCTCTAGAATAAGTAGGTAATTAAAATATAGAAAAAAAACAACGAGAAAATAATACCAATGTACATTGCACTTGTTTCAAAATATGCCCTAATATGATATTCATAATAATTGTTCTAAATTCTGAACTTAATCTCGTATCGCTTTTTGTTAAAATTTGTATTTTATTTTATAAAACAAGTTTTGGTAGGACTGGTAGGTATATCTTTAGGTAGGTAACCTACCTAAAATATTCTATTGCCACCATAAAAGACTTGCAATTGCAAGAAGTCCCTTAACTAGTTATTGTCTATATAATTATTTCTCTAGTGCTCTCAGTGGCGTCATTTCAATTTTTTTTTTCTAATACATATGGCGTAATAGAGCAGGCCACTTAAGCGCAAGCCTCTATCGATTATTCAGGCCAATCAATTTATAAAGTAGGCCAAATTAGGTGCTACAATATTGGATTTTAAATACGTAATGTACCTATACTCTACGCGGTCCAAATAACGCCACTGAGGCTCCCTAAGAATCATTTAGGTAATTTTATAGAGTATATAGACTAAAAATATTATAAATTTTATATAGGTACCCAGGGTCGGCCTGGGGCCCTGGCTGGAATTATTTTCTGAGGCCCAATAATTTTATACTGTATTTTAGGGTAACATAGTACAAGGGCCCAGGAACTATAATACGGCAGGGGTCCAGGCAGGAATCCCGGCACTCCGACTCTGCGTAGGTGCCTATTTATTTATATATATTATATATAATATATATATATATATATATATTTATTAGTGTCACAAAATAAATTATTTTCTGTGTTAATATTTTTTAGAGACAATTTCCCCCGGGGGTAATTAAAAACTTTAAAAAACTATATTTTAATTGTACATTTTTTTTTTTATGAATATTAAGTTTAGGTACCTACATATTAGTAATTAATATATTAGTCTTGTATTGTTTACAGAATATTTTATTAAATTCATCAGAACTCAGAACTGTAATGTAACGTTTTTATTTACTTTGGCAGGTGTATTTTTCGACGACAGAGTTGAACACATTAAGTTTGTAGACTTTTGTGGCAAATACCGTATTCCGTTGCTACAGTACCTATGTTCATCAAAATGTATAGTTAACCACAGAAACATACTTGGAGATAGCACCGACAGCAATATGATGAGAAAGGTTTTACTTGGGTAAATCCGTAAATATTTTAAAAACAAATAGGTACCTACTACATATTTAATTTGATATATAATATGTAAATACCGATATTTATACATACAAGCCCCAATTATGGCTATTCAAGGCCAAGGGTTAAATTTTTCAATATAGGCAGAGTACACGAAAAAAAATATAAACTTATACCTACCTGTGTAATTTATTTTTCGTAGAATTAAAGATTGATGAAAGTTATTAAAAATAAAACAATATTTATTATAAATAACTATCAACTTAAAAATTACAAATATTATGTCAATCATAACAATGTTGATGAACAGTCACTACCTACCTAATTATTTTATGATTTCTAATGGTAAAAATAATAGCTTTATTGATGATTTAAAAGAGAAATAATTTTTCCTTAACTTGGACTTGTTTACATAATATGTGAATGATAGTTATCCTATTAAATTCATTTAATAAGATTTATCGGTTTATGTTATAACTATAAATATACCATTGTTTTGTTTTTGTTTAAAAATTGTATATTTTTGTAGACATAATATATGAAAATATACCGAATGGAAAATCGACTGATATACGTTGTTTGGCAAATAAAAACCATTCCTGTTTAACTATGAAATTATATTATTTTATACTCAGTGGTTGATATAGTGAATTTGAAATCTCCAGATGCAAATTTAAATATTTAATATTGCCAAATTAAGCTAATTACTGGCCACTAGCTCTGCTATATTTTTAATTAGATAGCTGTCATAGTAAATACTAAATTAGTATCTATTGGTTATTACACCCACAACCTTTTAAAAAAACTCAAAATTACTTCCTTGCCATATCACTATGATATAATATAACCTTATTAGGAATATTTTTTTATCGCCATGTACAAATTGAGTGTTCTCAATATACATATATGTATATATTATATGTAGATAAGAAATTTATGCAAAATGTTAGCCTATCGCCCTATCTGTTTAAATAGATATTAATGCCATTTTCATTTAACAGAGTATTTTAAAATAAGAACAAATAGAAACTGATTAGTACATCTATTATTAAGTATTAAATAGGTAAACTTAGATACAGCTCTTTTAATAAGTACATAATACCATTCAGTAGACATACTTCACTGTGGAGTAGAATAAATGTAACTTATTACAATAAAAACATCAAATTACATCATTCTAAGCCGATTACTATATGAAAAGAATTTGCTAAGAAATTATGTATTATCTATATTGTTTTAAAACACTATTTGCATATGGTCGAATATGACATTATACATGTTTAATATTATTTAAAATAAGATAGTGAGTACCTATAATTTAATATTAATTAGACCTTTTTTTTTTTTATAATTTTAATTAAGAAAATATATTTTTGTTACCTATTTACATTTTCTATAAAATATTTTTAATTCCCATTTCCCATAATGATTCAAATGATTCAATATTACATCAATATAATATGTGATTGGAATATGATAGTTAATTTTAACTACCATTGATTATTATATTAGTAGGTATATAATTAATAATAAATAAATAATGTCTTTTGATATATTTAAGTGAGTATTTTTTAAAATTATTACAGCTTGTTTATTTTGATTTTTCAATTTTCTCCTATTGTATGTTTGTATAATATTAATAATATTATGTAAACATTTATCACATTATCTGGATTTCAAAAATAAGATACTTACTCAATAATATTATTTCATTATGATTATCACAATTCATATTATATTTTTCAAAGAAGTAAAGTACAAAACATCTTTATTTTAATTAACTCTTTGTAATTAATATGTAATATTATTTAATTATATGAGTATTTAATATTTAAGCCATAAACATTCTAAAGCTTACGTAAAAACAAACAATTAGGTAATAGTTTTTGATTATAGCAAATACATTATTTCCCCTTCTAGTTTTTACCCAGTTATGCCTTAAATTAAAATATAGATAATCAAAATTACTACCTAATTAGGCATGCAAAATTATTATGAAGGAATTTAAAATTGTAATACATATTGAAAATACCTATGTGTAAGTTTGGTCAGAATTTGACAATTTAAATATGCTATACAAAATTGTACTTAAACATAAAGACATATAATATTAAGCTTAATAACAGTAATTGTAATTCATTAATTATTTAACAATGCTTAACATAAAATTCTCATATCTCAAATATATTTTAGTTTAACAGATAAGTTCAGACATAATATTAAGGTTATCCTTGATTTCTTTCAAGATATTATATATATTATAAATATTATTTTTAGCATTTTAATTGTCAAATTTCATTTGAATCACTATAAATGAATTAAATTTGAAATTATTGAATCTTTATTTAATTTTTTTTTTTTTGACAGTATTATACCTTAAACCAAGTATAATTTAAATTTAATTAGGAAAGATTATTTTTCAAGAATTTATCTAAGTAAATTAATAATTAAAGGTTAAACAATAAACATATATAACTAATAATAAATAATAATTAGTGTTAAATATTTAATTTCTGTAAATAAAATTAATTACAATCAACTATTATTTTTGCATACAATATCTGTACTTTTTATAAATTATACTGTTAATTCATTATCTCAATCCTAAATTTTAATAAACATGGCTTGAAATTATATTATATAACTGGTATGTTTTTATCTTACATTTTTTAACTACATATGCCAAGTAGCACTTATTTTGTGACATGGACATGTACAGGACCTTCATAAAATAATGTATTATGTAAGCTATACTATATTATATTATTCATGCACTCATGAACTATGTATTCATATAAAGTATTTAAATAGATAGTATGTTTTATTTTGCTAAGATAAGTATAAAAGTAAAATAATAGTAGTCATACCATAACAATATGTTAGTTCAAATTATTTCTGTAACTGAACTAAGTATAAAATAATAAAGAAATAGAACATATAAAAAGATTTTTAAATGTATGTATCAATACTTAATAGTATTTTTTCTGTGTTTTAACTATTAACCATATATGAAAATTAATTTGTCTATATTTTATATTTTAATCTTATAATAACTTTAAATAAACTTGCATTTAAACATTTTACAATATAAAAAAATGATTACAGTAGAAAATAAAAAATAATGCACACTGGATAGTTATACATTTTTCTTTTAAAAATGTTTGAGAAACTCTTCTGAACAAATTCTTGCTCTTGCATTAATCGCCAACTTCATTTCACTGATCTCTTTGTCAATTTCTTCCATAAATCGAATAATGAAATCAATAAGTTTATTCCTGTACATCTGTTCCACATGCATATTAGTAATTAGGAATGTTATGTCATATCCAGCAATTGGTTTCCTTCTTAGAATGAAAAAATTTTCTGCTCGTTTCATCATGAATCTTGTGAATTTATCACACAATAATCGCTCAATCTCATCACATTGTTTAATTGCTATACTCACTCGTATTGAATTTATAGAGCTTTCAATAAAAACACGTTCTCGCTCATTGCGACTGATTAACATTGGAGTCAATATTAACTCCCTGTTGGTTTGCATTTCTATTTCTGGTTTGCTGTGACGTTCAACTACTTGCGAGTAAAATTGGGTTATGCATATGGCAGCATCCAACGAATGCTTTACAACTGAAAGGTAAGGTTTGAGTGTTGTAGTCATTTTGAAATCTAAAAAATATCAGAAATATAAATAATATTAAAAATAATAATAAAAAGTTTAAGTAATGACAATAAAAAAAATATTTAAATTGTATACATAACATATAAATATAATGTTATTTTATATTACAAAACATACTAAAAAAATGAAATATAGATAGCAAATTTTTTAAGATTATAAACGGAACTTGATAGACTTCTTTTTTTTTTCCATAAGCTTTGTTAATTATTACCATTATTATATAAATATATTTAAATAATAATGTTTAGTACGTAAGCAATTATATTCAAAATTTAAATCTTAAGATATTAATGATGGTGTAGATACATTTATAAAAATCACTAACCAGATTATATTCAAATTCAAATTATTCATATTTAAATTAAAATTATAAATGTTTCATAAAGCAATTTAAATTAAATTATTAAAAATTAATACATTTTATAATTTTTGTCAAAACAAAAAAAATAATATAAACACGTGTCCATATTCATAATAAGTATAGTGCAGGCTCAGGAAATCTAGGTGAGTTCATTATGAGTTTGGTTTGGTAATATTTATATATTTTTTAATAAAAATTAGTATAAACATTAATATAAAACATAATTGGATTGAATTATTAAAGTGTACAGTAGCTATAGTTAAATGTTAGAAATCTTGAAACTCGGTAGGCCAATACCTTGCCTATCTGGCGCTGGTAAAATTTTTTGGAAAGTATTAATTTTATATTTGGGATGGCTAGGCCCCAAAACTTTAAGGTAGGTATAACATAAAGTATATATAAGATAATTTTTGTAAAAAAAACTATAATATAAACTTTTTGGAAGTTGTGCTGATGCATGCTCCCTTTTTATAATGTATTATAATTTTGTTAAGTATCATAATTGATATAGAACAATTTGGCATCCACTACACATGGATATAACTAATTTTAGACGTGAATTATAGTTATAATGTATAATATAATATACTATACATAGTATTAGCTGTAAAACCTGATTTTGCTAGTGAAAAAATGAACAAACATTATAGTATAATATACATAAAAAAACTTGACATCTATAGGTTACACCCAAATGTATGAGATGATGTGTTCTTTCTAAGTATTATTTAATCAATGGTACTGATTTTAAATTATTAAATAACTTATGGTAATAATAATATAAGATGATTATGAAAAATAATATTTATTTATGTACAAAATGAGCTTATACCCAGATGAATATGGCAAATAATATACCAATGATACAATATAAAATACAAAATTAAGTGGACATAACTGTGATATTATGTTATCTTTGGTTCTCGCGTATGACTTATAGCAAAAACTTTTTTTCAAAATTTTCAAAAATAAAAAGTGGTTTTAGATTTAAATCTTCAGATATGCAAATAAATACTAGGTGACTAAAGATGGGTTGAAGTACCCATTAATTATCAACCTATGATATAAAAATACTTTTTATTATCACTTAGTATAGATACTTATATATATTTGTCTAAATAAAAAGGGAGAATATAATTTACCTCTTTAATGATTATAAAATGCTTATACAATATTTGAAATGTAGAATAATTAAAGTTAGAGTTCACTCACCTTTTGTTTATAAATTATATTCAATTTCGTGAATACAAGCGTATATTTTTGTCAAATG
Organism: Rhopalosiphum padi; assembly: GCF_020882245.1. Lineage (NCBI taxonomy): Eukaryota > Metazoa > Arthropoda > Insecta > Hemiptera > Aphididae > Rhopalosiphum > Rhopalosiphum padi. The sequence continues at coordinate 28,302,591 of NC_083597.1, read as the reverse complement.
TGTTGAAGAAAAATTGACGAAAAAATCCTTATAGGGTATTGTAAGTAGTTGGCAAGTTAAACATTGAAAAAATATTGAATACTTTTGAGCAGACTATTGTAATTGTTTTGGTTAAATATTTAATTATTGCTAAATTTATAATAATGAAAAATTAGTATTTAATATGTAAGAAATAGAAGCCCGAATTTTTGAATTTATTAATTATTACTCACAAAACCTACTTATTATTTTATAGCCAACTGATAAGTTTTGACAGTATTAAAATATAGTGTGATCAAATAATGATAGCGACGCCCTCGTAAATATTGGTATGTAGCTGTTAGACAGTGGTTGTGGTAACTACATTTAACCATTATCAATGTTATTATTCATCGAGATAAGAATTAAGAATACATAAAGATATGTATTTACAACTTACTGTTAAGAATGGTTCAATAATAATATGTGGTTTTATCACCACGGCGCATGGAGTGATAAAATTATATGATTAACAGTCAACACGATATAATTATTCGATTTTTAATAAACTAGTTTCATATTTTTTCATAAAATTCTAGATTTTTTTGATTGTTGTCGTATATACACATACATTTCTATATAAAAATAGTAAAAGGATCATTAACCAAATAAAATGTTTAAGAAGTGAGTATAAACATTTAAATGGTTTTGATAAAATTGATGTTCATTAAAAACATGAATAGGTAGTTTTTAATTCATAGAAAAGAAAAGCTTTTTTTAACTTTATGTCATTTTAATATATACTTTTATTTAGTTAAAATATAATATTATATAATTATAATTAAAATATCAAAAGAAAAGTTTTTATGAATATATTTTCCCAATTACAATTAGTTGCAATATAAAATAAATTAAAATTATTTATATAAACTTTTTTCTACTTATAAGTAAATAATCTTACTAATAATGAAAAGATTTTTTAATTTATTGTTATAAAATTAAATATTTTTATATTGTATTTTTTATATTATTATTATATTCCATTATACTCTTAAATTACATCATTAATAATTTTTAATTTATATATTTAAGAAAGACCTACTTAATAGAAATTTAAAAATAATAATCCCATGAGTGTTTGCGATGTTAGAAAAATCAGTGTAAAAAAAGTCTTGGAAAAGTATTTATGGAACTTTCTGTAGGATTTGAAATGTTTTATAGTTAATAAAAAAGTGTACTAAGTATAGTGTAGTTATTGGTTATCACATAGTTGCTACTGACATCAGTTAATCACATTGTATAAAAAATAATAATGCAATGTACTATATAGAAATATTTATTTTTGTAACTTTATATTTTTAGACATTAATTTCAAAAATCCTTAGTTACATATTTTTGTGAAATGTGTACATACCACATTCTATTTTGTTAAATTTTTTATTATTAGTTTACTGCTTAGAGATTTATAAACTTGAAGTTCACATAATTATTAACATTTTTTGTTTGAGTATCATTTTAACGATTTTTTAAGTCTTATCTATCTGCTTATAGTACCTATGTTATACTATTATAATTTTTCAGATTTGATGATAAAGATAGTGTGATTGGTATTCAACAGTTAAAATCATCTGTTCAAAAAGGTATTAGAACAAAAATTATTGATCAATATCCAACACTTGAGGAGTATATAGATTCAATATTACCTAAGAAAGATGCATTAAGAATTGTTAAATGGTAAGTCTTAAAATATACTCGACAATATACATTTTTAATTAATATAAAAAATTTTGTCTAGCCAAGATCATATTGAAATAATTGTTAATTCAGCTGGCGACTGTTTATTTTTCCGGCATAGAAATGGCCCCTGGCTACCTACACTAAAGCTTCTTCATAAATGTAAGCATAATATTGTATATTTTTTAAAAAGTTCTACAATATCTATATTTTATAATTTATGAGATTTTATAAAATGCTTCTTATTGTGTTACTCAATAGAATATACTGTGATGTAGGCTTACACATTCCAATACATAACAAGGAAAGAAAAGTACAATAATATTATATATTATAATTAATGAGGGATTTTACCTTAAGAGTGGGGAAAGGTCATGTATAGGAAAACCCAAAATAGGCTTTTTCCAGGCATAATTTACTAAAGTTAGAGGAGCATCTTCAGAACAATCTATAACTGGAATTATATTTTTTTGGATTTAAAAATACTTTTAATTATAAAAACATTTTGAAATATTTTGGGTCTTGAATTACTTCATACCCCAAGCATAATAATTCATTATCATCATAATAATTACCAGTATGCGACCACTATAATAGTTTAATAAAATTAACTTATTAATTACCTAAATCAAAAAAAAGAAAATGATTCATGTTTAATTTACTATTTTATTCAATGAACTTGAAAGTATTATGTATTCATTAGATACTAATAAATATAATTTATTATTTTATGATTGTAACTAAATTAAATGTGTGATGTGTTTTATTTCTAGATCCGTTCTTCCTTCCTAAAGAACAAGTAGACTTAGGTGCCATTAAATTTGTTATGAGTGGTGCCAACATTATGTGTCCTGGTTTGACATCCCCTGGAGCAAAAATTGAGCCTGTTCCACAAAATACAATTGTTGTATCCTTTAAATTGCATATTTTTAAATTAAATCTAATACCAATGTTTTGACTAACTAAATTTCATAATTATTATTTTATTATTATTGTTTAAATAATCTTTTGTTTAATTTTGTGAGTATTTTCTTTAACTATAAATTATTTAGGCTGTAATGGCAGAAGGCAAACAGCATGCTCTGGCAATTGGAATAACTAGTCTTTCTACGGATGATATGTAATTTTATAGTTAACATATTTTACTGAGATAATTTTATAAAAATATGTTTTTATATTTATTTCAGATTAAAAGTGAATAAAGGAGTTGGTATTGAAAACTGTCACTATTTGAATGATGGTCTTTGGCAAATGAAAGCTGTGAAGTAATACAAATACGCATAGTAAACATATTGTATCAAACTATGTACGAATTATTTTGATATTTAAGTCGTATGTTTAATAAAATACTCTCAACATTAAAATTGTATGATAATAATTGCTAAGATACTAGGTTTGTGTTTTTACATGGTCATATAATCTCCTTAACTACTCTTTATCATAAACAAATTGTATTTATGGACCCTCACACTAGCTAGGTCAGTATGGCTTATTATACATTATATTATGGTCTATATATGTTTGTAAATAACAAATAAAATAGTACAATGTGCATACACATGACATACTTATAGGTAGAATCTGGTTCAATCCGGCCCTGATTGTCTGTATATAGGGTCTCGGGTTTGAATTCCACACTATCTATGTATTTTTATTATATCAATTTTGATACGTTATTTCCCATGAAAAACCACTGGATTGTTGCTATTTTAATTAATTATTACCTAAAAAATTCAATAAGATATCACATCATATACTATATATATTTTTATGCTCTATACCTCCTTATTTATTTTAAAATTGTATATTATACTTCATAGCAGGAGTTCCTGATCAGTTAATCTTTAATTCAATAAAGACTAATAGCAATAATAATTCCGTTAATGATTTATCGGTGAATTGTGTTTATATTTACATAATCTAGATACCTACCTATAAAATAAAATATTGACGAAAACAGAATCAATAGGAATTGTTATGTGTAATTTAGTGTCACTATAGAACGCTTATATTATGAGTATGATATTAGTATATATTTGTAATATACTAATACATTATACTCTCACATTTTTATAAAACCAAATGCAAATTATGAAATGATTTTATCTCAATGTTGGATAATTAATTTTATAATAATAATTTAATTTTGAATATAATCGCGGCTACCTATACTATAGCCGTGTATATATTTCGTCCACATTATCATTTATCACTCTTAGATTTTGCATACCGTCAGTACCCACTGCTTTTACAATGATGTGGGTAGGTATTTCTATTTTCTGATGACACTTATTTTTGGAGCATTTAATTTGATTTTGTGAGATTTTAAGGTTTTAATGCATTCTGGTATAAGGAAAAAAAATTACGATTTTAAATCAAAATAACCAAGAACACTAACCAACACCGACGATCTACCATCACTGAACTTAGTTCAGCGTCTACCATCTACGACTACGATCAATACGATAGAGTAGAAAATACCGTTTTGGAGGTAAGCGGCATAGTGATCCGCTCACTTTACACTTAACATCACTCAAATGTATTGAAATAAAAAAACATACTCTTTTTTTTGTAAGTATTATATAGTAATTCGCTAATGTCTGATAAGACTCCGGTTCAGTGTTTGAACTTTGAATTGAGGGAGGACGGAGTCTCTCTTCTTTAAAAAAATATTTATGCGTACCTTTTCTAATTATATTCTAATCAATAAGAGGTTTAAATATTCGGGTACCTACATACATTTTTTTACACTTTAAACACATTAAATTATTAAAATATTATTAATATATATATACCTATAGTTTTATCTATAATCTTTTATACCTAAATTAATTTATTTTAATTTTATCATTAATAGATATTATATAAATATTAAGCTACACATTATAATTTGTCAAATTATATTTGTATACAATAAATTTAATTTTATTTAATTTTATTATCCCTACAATATTGATAGTAGATTGTAGATGCTACAATAAATAGATGTTTTTGGAAAAAAATAGTGTAACTTACTTGACTAAATAATTATAGAAAAATAATTTTATAATAGTTACCTACATATTATAAAATATTTTTAGAAATAGAGGCTTACGATGTGTCTTCGCTCAGGATCGTTTTTCGTATTTAACGTGTAGGTAGGTACAATGATTATCATTGAATTTGAATGTAACATATCGTCATATCGACCTACTTTTTATTGTAGTATTATACAACCGTGACTTCTCCGGTTTTTTTATTTTTTTAAATTATTGAATGTAGATACCTCCTAAAAGTTTTACAAGTGTGTGTATATTATTCTGCAATCAATAGATATCTACTTATTTTATTTTTCAATGATTTAAATTCCAACTTGAAATTAATTTAACCGAGTTTTCTAAATAACTTTATAATGAGAGAGTTTTATAGTATAAACGAAAACCTTAGATTATTATCTGTTTACTGGTACGTCATTCACACATTATAATGTATTCAAAGTTCCTTTAGATTGCTTGAAGGAGAATTCTACTGATCGTTAATTGTACGGATTTTGAATGCATCGTAATTTTGTCTTTACTTCTTGTGGATGACAGGCCAGAAACAATGCTGAACTTCGGTTACCGCATGTAGATGTCATGAAGTAATTTATTATTAAAAACGATTTACTGTTTGAGCTAGTCATTGTAAAACGGCAGTTAAAAATAATACATTTTTATACACAATAAATTATATTTCAATATTTCAGATGTTTTTTGAGTGAAATAATTCTATTACTTCATTAAATTTTGAAGTAGGTAATAGTTAAATTTAAAACGTTTAAAATTATACATTTTTTTTTCATTTTTGAAATATGTATTTTTTTTTTAGGAGTAATGATAATATATATATATATTATGTACACAGGTCAAAAATAAAAATTTGAAGTATTTACTATAAACTAAAATTAATTATACACAAAATTAAATCTTGCACTGAGTGACCTAAACTGAACAAGGTTTTTTGTTGACATTTTTATGCATTATATACCTCATAAATAGCTAAGTATATTATAATTTTATTATGAACATTTTAAGTTGAAATGAACAGGTCTAGGTCGTCTAGGACATTCTGTCGCCGTCGGTTTCACTACCGGGCATTTCCCTGCCACTGTGTCACCGCCAAACCAAATTTCGCCAACCCGTTTCCAAATTTGAAATTTCATTCATAATCCTTTTTTTTTGTGTAACTTAAAAACTAATAATCGCAGATACTTGACATTTTTATAAAATATTTATATTAACATTTTAAAAATATTTTGAATGAAAATTTTTCGATTTTTTATTAATTTTTTAATATTTGTCAAAAAAAATTTTCACTTGATAAAAATCTTCAAACATTTAATAAAAGGATCCATCTTAAGTTGATAATATACTAATAAAAATGATCGAAAATGCGTAGTTATGATTATTATAAACATCTGAAATTAGGATATTGATGAATTGAATCAAAATCGCGATAATTTGCAAATTATTTTGTTGTTAGAAATTCATAAAAAAATATTCATTTTATATCTAGGATTTGAAAATGTAATATAAGATTCCTCATATTAAGTTTTTATAACTAGAACAAAAAATGATTTACCAGAATATTAATTAAATTTTTTATGGATTTTTGAAGTTGAAATATTTATGAAATTGGATATTCACCCGTAAAATAACTTTTAACATCAAACAATTTTTGATATTTAGTTATAATTAAAAAACAAATAGATAATTGAAATTTTCACCAAATGTAGATAAATTAGCATTCTCTATATCCGGTAAATTTTTTAAATTGTTTGAGTTATTTAACGGTGGCAGTGAAATATGAGGGTGTGGTTTTCTATTTTTCCTTTCGATATAAATTTAATTTTAACTAAATTTATTATTAGGAAGTTAATAAGTTATTTCCTTTTAACGACACCAAAATTAAACTAATTTTACTTATATTATTCATGGGGTTTTACAGTTCATAACGCTGATATTATAAACGACAATGGATTCTATTTGTTACGAAATTTAAGTTCTGGTTTCACATTGAAGAGAGATATGCTGTAAGGCAATCTAAATATTTACTGATATTACCAGTTTATTAGTTTTCTTTTTAAAGTGTTTGTAATTATTTTGTGGTTTAGTCAAAAAGCTAGACAATTTAAAATCACAAATATTTTAAAATTATTTTTAGTTAAAAATTAAGGCCTTACAATTCAAGGCTGAAAGTTCTTTATAAGCTTTTTTTACAGCAGCTCAACAATATTAAATTATGTTTATATATTATACTTATTTTTATAAAAAAAATATTTTAAGGTTCCTTAAAGTAGATTATTTGAACGAAAAAAACTAATATTTATTATTTTCATTTGATGTTATTTAAAAAATACTATTTGTTAGAACTTTAAATTTAATACTATTACACAATTATGTATATTATTATTTACTTTACCCATGCAATACATTTTTCAAAATATTTATATTAATTTTCAACTATTTATACTACGAACCTATTAAAGTAGTTTTTCGAAGGTCAGTGGGTTAGATTAGTATAACTAGTATTAATAGGTATATATAATAATAAAAAAAATTATTAAACTTAATTATAATAACCTAAAACAAATCTCATTTTTGGTAGAACTTAGTTGAACGCATACCATATTGCGAATAGAAAAATATATTATTCATATAGTTATATACATATAATAATATAAATAAATGTCATGTATCAAAATAGGTTGACAAAAATGTAAAGTATTTAAAAAATATAATCAAGAACACCAAAAGTTAATAAGTATAAGGTATTAAAATATTTATTCAATATATTTACACAGATAGTTTTTTTTTTATTAATTATACTTGTTTCTAAAATTGTTTTAATACTAGAACAATAGGTACCTAGTAGAATAATTACTAATTAGGACTCAGCATCTTAAATGTCCAATACAGAAAACGAATACCATGCTGATTTTATTAAATTATGAAAGAATGCAAAAAAAAACATTATGAAGGTTTTTAATTTTGTATGCAGATTAATACTAATTGCAATGGGTTTCACAGATTTTAATTTACACGTGGATAATTATTAATTTTCAGCCACAAAAGTTGTTAAATAAAATCTTCATTACAATTTAAATATTGAAATTAGTGGTAGTTATTGTTCGGTTGGGAATTACAATGCTCGAAAAAAATGAAATAAAAAAAAGAAAAGAAAAGAAATACCTACCTTTTTCGTGAGTATAATTTATGTTAATATAAACTTTTGTGATGCGGAATTGTTGCACCGTGATTAATATAAAGTCAGTTGGGATTAATTCTAGACTCTTGGTCATTTGCCTTTCAATAAGCCACCCCGTTCTCATGTAAAAAACCTACCTTTTTCCATTTTGTTCTTCTAAAAAAACTTTTCTCACTTTTTATTCGTTTGCCACACACAAATGTAAATTTTCATGATTTGGGGAATAACAAGTGATTCTTTCTTTTATCCTCGAATGGGCTACGATGCTATTGTAATTTATGATCATGAAATGTATTTAATAAACTTTTTTTAATGAATGATGCCATGATGGTTATAGAACTTATAATAATAATTTTTAACTACAATTTTTTTTTATATACCTTCAATTTTATTGTTAAATAAGACTGCTCTATGTGAAATATCTGCAAGTATAATAATATTTTAAGGTTACCATTATTATAATTCGCTCTCAAAGTTATTTCAAGATTCTAAATAATTGGCCAAAGTTGTTCAAAATTTTAAAGAACATTTATATTGCCGGGACATATAGATGGTGCAAATAGTGAGTGTAATAAAAGGTTTCTGATAGTATAAAAGATTTCTTGATTATCTATTAGTAAAGACAAAGTTGCATAGCTACCTATATATTCATCACTCAAATTATAATTTAGTAAAATATAGATATTATTCTCAATTTTAATCTATATTATTGTAATTAAGTAAATAAATGACAATATAGATATTTTACCGAACAAAAAAGAAAGGTCATAATATAATACGGTTATAAGTTAATAATAATTTTAAAAAGTGCATCATTGTATTTTTAATTATTGTAGCAAGTCCTTAAGTAGATAATCAAAATGTTTTAATTCAGTTGTCACGAGTAATCTTTAGCTGTCTTTTATGCACCGTATTATTTACGATGTGTAATATGTTTCTATAATTTTGTAATGTGGTATGATGTTGATTTTGTGGTTGATAATAATTTATTGTATAAGTGTGATAGTGCGCATCACTTGTGATCAACCCTTTAGTTCAATTTTTACTGTTTTATTATTGAACTAAAGATTATTTTGGGTGTGAAAAAATGAAATATTAAAAATAAAAATATGTGTAAATATATATATAATCTTTACGTGCGTTATATATAGTCCAGTGACTTAAATAATGATAAACGTCAGTGTATCAACATCTTTTGTGGTGAATCAGAAAGAGATGGAAACCAAGAAAGAAATAAAAGGTTTATAACCAATACTAGAATGGAAACAAATGCCAAATAAATATACCGGGTATTAAAACGGTGTAAACAAATCTTTTGGACGAAGCGCAAACAATGATAAAAGGAAATTCTTTTCTATTTTCCTACCGTCGTGGTTTTTTCACTTGACGAACACATTTTAACTGACAAATAATGCTTGGAAAGATATAATGTCAATTCTTTTTTGAGTAAAACATATTGCTCTGGAAACGAAAAATTGTTTCACGCAACAATAAAAGTGTACATATATTTTCTTTACTTCCTCGAGTCGTTCATATGCATTTTTATCACTGTAAACTTTAAACACGAAAAAAGGAGTAGAATAGTTTAGTTCAAGAAATACGTTTGATGTAATGCTCAAGGCCGATTTTAATCAAAACTCGAAGATATACAACAGCATCGCATTAGAATTCTTGAGGACTGAGATGAAAAAAAAACCAAACCTAAACCATTATACTAATGATTACAAATGTTTAGTACTAGGTAGATGAGTAAGCGTGCGAAGTATAATGTTTTTAATTAAAACTAATTACATTCCGGTTGGTAATCTCACCGCATCTTTGCTATCCGGATGCGCATACGTCACAGTGTCATATATATATAATATATATATATATATATATATATATAATACATACACACATACTAGGTATATACCATACAATATGCTTAAAGTATACTTATAACACTCCAAACTTTGTTTCTGGAAAAGTTACGTCTGATGCATAAAACCTTTGACTATGTATCTTAAGTGGGTATGGATAGAAATAATGGGAAATTAATGTATTGTATAATATTATATTATACGATTTAATTTTAACTTAACAAAGGACTTAATACACAATAGGTAGCTATAAGGTACATTTAAATTGTATGTAATTTTAATTAATTAGTTAAATATTAATTGCAATTCACTAAATTATTTGTCATTGATGTAGGTATTTAATGGGATTGTATAATACGCCTTTTTGTGAACTATATTAGATGTGAATTAGCCTCGGCGTAATCTTCAGAACCTTATTTTCTTTTAGTAATTTGGCTTCTAATCACCCATAAATAAATTATTTTTATTTAAAGAAGCTTTAAGAATTAGGGATATTTGTAGTGAATTATGGCTTAGATACAAATATATTTTTAGATTATTATATTACTTATCACTTAATTGTAAAAAGTTAATAATTAATAATTGTCAAAATGAAGAACAAAAAAATTATCGCAATATAATGGTTAAATTGTATTCCGATATACTTACTCGAAATATTTTCTGAACTTGCATTGGAATATAATTTTAATATCGATTAAAGTAAAAAAAAAAAATGAAACAAAGAAAAAGCGGTATATTAACGTATTATTTACCAAAGTAAATTTCAAAATTAGGTTAGTATTAATAATTATAGTAGGTACTGGGTACCAAATGTATTTAGTTCTAAAATGTCAAACAATTTATTTTATAATTACAACAATTAAGCGAGTAATAAAATTAAACCTTTCGGACATAAACCTGGGGGGTTTATTTTATATTTTTATTATTAAAACTATTTCAGTGTTTTACTACCAATTTGTAATTTTAAATAAAATCTGTACAGATGACATATTCCCACGGGGGATTTAAACAATGCACCTAATTTGTGCTCATTTGCATGCTGTTCGGGGATTTGTTTTGAAATTAAAGTTAAAATACGAATTATACATGATGGATTTGACTGTACCGCTCAGTACTTTTGTATCGTTTTGTGAGCATCTTACTAAAATGTATTTAAGACCTTTTGTTGGTTTGGTCATTATTCTTTAAAAACTAGTTTCTTAGTATTTATTAGCCATGGTTAAACCTTAAACATCTAAAGTGATTAAAATTATATGTTGAATTAGAAAAGTTAGAGATTGAGATCATGAACGTAATAATAATAATAATATTTGATTTTAAACTAAATTACTTAAGTAAAACCAACATGTATAGTTAGCAATTATTTTAAAATTATATGGAAAAAAGTTATTTAGTGGTTATTTTAATAAAAAACCGGGATATTCCTTATGCTTTACCGATATCAAGTAGGCTTTAACCTTTAAGTGTACCTACATTATTGAGCATGTAATTGAAATGAATCTGATAAATTATATATAATAATAAATATTTGTATACAAATACATTAAAAGGATTTCAATCTACGGAAATATCTATTTCTAAGGATAGTTTCTCTTATATTATATTAAGTAAATCGATATAGTTTTTGCAAGAAAATTACATAATATATAGTATATACTATATACGAAATTATGTATTGATAATTATAATACACGTAGCAGTGAAAAGCTTTAAGTGTCAACAATTAATTTTTTAGGAATTACTAACAGAAAAAAACCTATTCAGAATAAAGAATTTATACTAATATTTTATGATTATAAATAAGCAATTTTAATAAGATTAAAACTTAAAAGAATTATAAAAAAAAATTTAAAAAAGTATTTTTATTTCTATAGTAAAAATTTATAATTTATATTGTTTGACATTTTGGCATAGAAACTAAAATGTTATTAACATGAACTAGAAAAACTGAAATCAGAAACTTAAAAATTAAAATGTCTATAAATGGTTCAAAAAAAAGCCAATATGTTTTGAGAATTATAATACTTTTACCAGATATAATACAAATATAAATATTTGATAAAAATATTGAGTTTCCGTGGAATTTTTAAAACTCAACAATAAAACAAAATTTATTTTGTATATTGTTTATTTATAATTGTTGTGCTGTCCCTCGAAAGTTTAGGTCTCAAGACAGAAGGTATCATCGATTCTCTTTGCTATGTAATGGCCCTGATCAAAACCACCCTCAAAGTTGAAGATAAATTGAATTATTAAAGAATTTTTTTCTGGTTCAAAATCTGAAGACGCAGAAACAGAAAAAAAATAATCAGCTTTATAAATAAACCAAAATAACAAAATTATGTGCAGGTACATTTTCATTCTCAGTTAAGATTCTTGTAACCAATTTAATAACAAATTTAGTAATATATCTTAATTTATTATAATAAATTAATAAAAATATTTTAATTATTTAGCCAGTTTAATATGTTAATTTTGTTGTATAACATTTTCGATAATTATATTTAAATTGAAGATTTATCGTTTCTGATTATATTAAAATTAAATAGAAACTGATCAAAATATTTTAATGAAAGTTTTCAAGTTTTAGAGAATCTTCATTGATTGTTGGCAATACAATGGTAATTTTGACCCTTCTGCGTTTAAGCTTGACTTCTGATTTTTCAATATATTTAACATTCTAAATTAAATTCTGAATAGTTGTTTATTTTGGTTACAATATTATAATTTAGTACTATGCAGTCAGAGTTTAGAATTCGCTTTTTATTATAATTATAATTTGTATCACTATTGAGTTTGATATAAAGTACAAAAGTCGTTATTTATTTATTTAAAGATCTAAATATATATTATTACCTATGTAATTTTATTTTCTTAAACATTAAATTAATTTTAAAGTTCTCTAATGCAGGGTTGATGGAGATGATATCATATTTTCCATATTAATACGACATAATTTATCAACATTTTTATATTTAATATAAAAATAATACCGAAAAAAAACAGGCAAAACTCAGCATTATGTTATATTATACTATAAATTATGTTATACGACATGCAGTAACATGTTGACGAAGTGTCTCTATGTAGTATGTAGGAAATAATAAATACCGGAGGTTGATTACGAGGTAGTCCTTGTTTTAATATTTATAAAATCATATATCACGTAATAATGTTTCATAAAGTTGTAGAAGAAATCACCTATAGTTTTCCCGCAAACACAAGACAAGACTGAACGACACGCTAATCCAACAGCCAAACAACTTCTAACAATTACGAGTACCTACCTAGATCAGATGAAATAAATATTTGAAATCATTAGATTTAGTTTAAGCATTTTAGAATAAAATCAGGGAACTTTAATGGAAGTACAACTCTATATCCGTACGGTATTTTTCATATAATTATATTTTATTCTTATACTTATGCATTTTATTGATAATAACCTAGGTAATATAATAATAAGGAAGCTAGAGGATGATGATATATATTTACAAATTACAATAGAATAATAAAATAACGTGTATTAAAGTTCAAGGATAATTATTTTAAATAGGTGTACATAATATATACAATACTATAGCAGTACTGTATTATTGTTATACTTATAATAACTAAATATAACTAAAATACAATTTTAAATAATTATTAAAATATTTAATTAATTGAAACTAATGGATTGACGAGTTAAAAGTTCAACTAGTTAAATCGAATTTTTTTAAAACATATTAAAATAAATTCTATGTTAATTGTCGAATAATATAGCATATTATATATTTTTCGATTTAAATTTTAGAAAGTTTAAAAGTCAGTTTTCTTTGCATGCTTAAAAGTTGGATATTCATTAAAACATAATGTATCTAATAAGATACAAAATCTACTTAAGGGTTATAAAAAAAAATATATATATATATATATATGAAGTCAACAATCTTCAAACAAACCTTTTTAATTTTAAGTTACTAAACATAAAGAAACTACGAAACTTATACTAAATTATGAAAGTTACATTATTGTTATTATTGCCTTTTATCGATTATGTGTCACTTTTCAGATATTTTCCATTTAATTTAGAATGTTTTTTTCCGTTATTTCACTTTAAAATGTTCACTCAAAATAAATAAACTAGATTTACCTTATTTATTCGTTTTTTGTTTTAGTGACGGATATTGAGTATATGCTAGACTCGCCAGTGGTAAAGGTCACATTTGTTAAACTATAGCCATGGTAGATCTATGGTCACCAACGGATGAAGTGGTCGTGACAAATACGGTTGACATCCCTGTGCCGAACCCTGGATTAATGAAAACCCATTGGGCTTAGTTGATTGCTTCCTCTCTGAGGAAGCATTTTGTCATTAGGATCTTGACACATTATATTAGTCAAACGGATCAGCCGATTTCCAATTTTAGATTAAAAACGGTCGAACTGATTATACTCACATACATGATTTATAAACATTTTCATTAAAAAAAAGAAGAAAATTGCTTTTTCAAATAACAGTGTGACCAATTTAAAGCAATGATTTACTGATTTAAATGATCCCATTATCAAAGGACAGTGTATTTAACAGATTTTCTGGTTATATATCTATTGACTATTATAATAAGGCCTTGTGCGCATATTTGAACAAAGTTTGTGGTAAATAGGTAGGATTTTAAGGCTGAAAATCAGTTTTCTATTGAAGTATTAGCAAAATGAACGAAATTAATAAAGAGCTTAATAGTTTAAATATCTACCTACTTAATATTTTAGCCAAGTTAGTTGCTTGCATATAGTAATGTTTTATGTCAATTAAAGATATTAATAATTAGAATATTGATTTTATCAAAAAAAATAAAAATGTTATATAAATTGTTATAACAATTTTCATAACAAATTTATTAAATTATTGTAGATACTTAGATTCTAGATATTAAATTTTATAATTATCAATTATAGTTCAAGAAAATTAAATATTTATTTATAGTTGGTTACAGAAATATTATTTCAAAAGTAAAATGTTCACAATTTCATATATTTTATGTAAATTATTATTTTTGATACTTTGTAATATGCATTATATATAATTTTTCATTTGCGGATTTTGTTAGTTGACGAGAGTCTTACAGTTAACCAACGATAATAGTTTTTTTTACAATTTTTGTGCTTACAAAGCGTTGGAACTTTTATGAAGATTGAAGAGTACATCGACGTCTAACAATAAACTAAGGAGAAATACATTTTTATTCTGTTGTTTATACAAAGTACAACAATTTCTTTAAAAAAGTCGTCTAGAAACGGAATATGTAAACTTAATGAAGAGTCTCTTTTTGTTCTTTTCGTCCCCTTTCCATCTACTAACCGCAAGACCATGCGATCAAAACAATTGAAACAACTTTTTGTTTTATTTAATCAACAACTTTGCCGGCTCTCTCTAAACTTCTGCGAAACAAAACTGTGGAATACGATCTCTCTCTCTCACACACACACACACACACACAACACACATGGGCGGATCCACCAATACTACTGCATTATGGAACTTGTTCTTTTATATTGAAGTAAACAAAATTGCCGTAGAAGAATAATAACGAGCGCACCTGCGGGTCCACACTATTCAGATCACGTGTTTGTATATGTATACGGTATAATACCGTAGCAAGTTCTTATCTGCGTGGTTGAAGCCGTTTTGATTTAATTTACTATCGTTTTTGTATGTGTGAGCTTACAGTAAGGATTATAATATTATAATTTGTAAATAATCCCATATGTTTTGTAATGTAGGTGCATATTATTTGGATAGGTAAATCTGCGTCTTTGTGTATGTAGCTAGGTAGGTACCTATATAATATTTCAATATAATATAGGTAATAAGTGTAGCCGTGTAGGTACTTATTTAAACTTACAATTGAATTAAATCCCAATGTGTTAATACCTTAATATAATAATATGTTTTAAGTTATAAAATATTATGGTCAGTTACAGTACCTATGTAATATAATGTATATAATGCGTAGAGATGTAAGCTTGAAAATTTTCAATTGACATTTTTAGTTTAATGTATTTTTCTTAATATAATTAATTTTTGAGTTGGTATAACGTCAAAGTATAAAAAAAACCCTTATAATTAAAAAAAATACTCTAATTATTAATATTTTTCAAACATTTTTTAAAGTTAAATGTTTATTGTTTAAATATGAATTAAATGCGACTTGTAGTACCTATTGTGTTAAAACTAGATACAATATAATTTGTAATAAAATGATGTTTGTGTAAAATTGTGAAAATGACTTAAACAATAAATATCAAATATTTGATCAATCAATAATTGTAGCAAGACGTTTATATACACTCAAGACACTAGACATGACATTTATATACTCAGCATAAGAATACAACATTTTTAATAATAGATAAATATACACATTTATTGTCGAGATAAATATTACATAGGTACTGATTTATATAAATATATAGTTATTTGTATTTTGGAATTGCTATATAATATATTAATATATTATTATGTTCAATAAAATAATATTAAAATGAGTAAATGGTATAATAGAAGTACATAGTTTTAAATATAATTATGAAGGTTGAAAATACTATAAATGTATAATATCAAAGGATTTATATAATAAGAAATTAATATGAGAAATTATAAAATTTTCATCATTTTCAACTTCTTTTTAAAATTTTCAAACAAAAAAAAATCATGAAAATGTATATTACTAATATTGCGCATAATATAAATATATTATATAAGAACTCTTGAAGTCAAAACCCGTCATTAAATTAATTTAGTTTCTCGGTTTGTTTCCAAACATTTGAAGTAGGTATGATAATACCTTATAGTGTTGATTTGTCACATGAATGTCTGTGGGTTGGAATAAGAAAAAATATCAAATAATAACGTAGGTATAACAAATGTTTTAAAAAAAAAATAATATTTATCTAAAATAAAGCAACACAAATAAAATGGTATGAACATTATCATTGAATCTTAACAATCGTAAATAAATTGTCTAGACGAACCTACAAGTATTTAAAATTTGCAATTTATTTTTTTAATCTTTTCTTATTTGGAGCCATATCGAATTTAATTTATAAATTCAAACAACTGGATAATTTATTAGGTATACCTACTCATTTCAAAACTTAACATAGCTAATAATAGTGTAATTTAAAACTAATTAAAATTCCATTTATTAAAAATATTATTATGTATGATTAATTTTTTTAATTTATTACCAGTTTAAGCTTATTTTTAATGATATGCAATTAAAACACGTAATTAAAAATATATATTTTAGTTTTAATATCTGAGTAGAGAGAGAGAAAGAGAGAATGATTGATTTGACAATGATACAATGCGATTTTTTTTAAACATTTTTTTTGCCGGTAAATTTGAAAACATTTTTATTCAGAATATTCATATAAACTATAATTTTATTTAAGTAATCAATATATCATTATAATAACACATAAAATATATTTTTAAAATGTCTTTTATTTATTTTTTTAATGAATCATATGGATATCACTTGATTAATTCATGGGTTAATGATTTAAATTTCTTTTATTTGAATAACATTATTAGTAAATAAAATAAAAATACTGTAAATCTTATTAAAATGTTTTATTTAAATTAGATGAATTTAGGTATTTATCTAGCTTTTTATTTTAACGTTTTTGAATAACCATTCATTAGTCAACCATATAAATTAAAATTAATTAGTTGTACATTCAGTTGCGTATTTAGAGATTTGATGACCTGGGTACATATAATTGGTTGCTCCCAAAGTTTAAACATTTATTTACCTTTTTTTTATAATAATTAAAAACATATTTTGAGATTCAACAATAACAACATATCTAATCATACATACAAGTATAGAACATAATATAATATGGAATATATACATTAAAACATTTAATACTACAACCGCTGTGACGCTGTCCACTATCGTGTTTTATAAATAACACATTTTTATTTCCGAAATACCGCGTTATTGGTCGAGTATTATTTATATAATAATTGAGTGCAGTACCTAAGCACGATAAACGATATGTAAGTATGTAACACTATTATTATTAACACTTTTTCAAATAAAAACTTGATGCCCCTTGAAATTTGATGCCGGGGGTGATTGCCCCCTCTCACCCCCACCTAAATACCCCACTGTGTACATCGTACATAATAATTATATTAAATAGTGTTATGTTCTTTAACACAATATTTAATGAAAACATATTAAAATTTTAATAAAGGCAATTTTTTACTTTAATATAATAAAATATTGAAAAAATAAAAAGTATGATAGGTTAGGTTTAGGTTTGAATCCGTTAATAATTTATTGTATATGATAAGCGATTCTGATTACTATATGGATGTTTAATTCTATTTTTAAGGATATTTTACAATTTATTTATGTAACCATTAATAAGTAGTTTTATATTTATAATTTGGTAAGTGGAACTAAAATAGTATAAATAGCTTAAAATTATTCTAAATATTTAAAAAAAATTAACGTGTCTAAAAAATAAATTATACGAAAAATTTTAAGTGTTTACGATTAATAATATATTAATATTTAAATAATTGTGCCTATTTATTTTCAATAGCTCAAATAATATGTAATAACAACTTAATACATATGGGCTATGAGTAATCTTGTATTAAATTGTCAAGTCTTTATTTTATTCATAAAAACTAGAAAATAACTAATCAATAACTAACTTCTAACTAAGTTAAAAATTTGGGAAATTTCATAAACTAAGAACTAACTTATATTCTGTCTCTATTGATTATTATGTTAAAATAATTTAACTTAAACTAAATGAAAGAAATGACTAATTTTTCCAGATTTGAGTCACGATATTTACGTAGTCTTGAAAACATAATACAAGTAGTTAGTAAATATAATATAGTATAAGTAATTATTATACTAAAATCAAAAAATCGAAAAATATATAAACATCATTTTTTTCTATAGCTATTTTAAGTATACATTTAGATGACATTTTTCATTTAAACGAATTCAGTTATTTTGTTGAAATTCAAAAATATTTTTGTTGTAGGTGCTTAAAATGTTTAAATGTCATAATATATTTTAATATACATAATAATATAATTTTCGAGAGATTTAGATTAATTTTGTACTATTGTCTATTTATTAACATTATTTTATGCGAAGTCGGTATTATCGCAAAATTGAATAATAAATTATATAAATATATCATATTTTAATAATTTAATATTACTATTATAATAAATGTAATATTTTCAATACCATTAATTTAATTTACTGTATTACTTATAGAACAATAAATTACGATAGTAGCAACTAGCAATATAAATATATTATGAAATGTATTTAGTAATATATACTCAATACTCATTTACATTTAAAAATGACTCAGGCAGTCGACGACTTCACTACATGGACGCGGTATCGTTCTGATATTACTGGTGGTTGATTAAGTAGAGAAAACAGTTATATGTGTGACCTGCGAGCCATCGACAAAAACTTGTCGCCTTGGTCGTTTCTAAACGAGAATGGAGTGTAGGTTGATGGACCATCATTCGCTCAGAATCGTTTTTGTATACATTGATTATCGTTTAGTTCAAATTCAACACATACATTATAGTTACTTTCTCAAAGACGAGATACACTCGACACCTACTAACTGCTGTACAACAGAGTGGTAACCTATATTTCCCCCCTTTTTTTTTATTTATCAGTAATTAGTAATTATAGTAATTACTATAATATAATCAATTAAATAATTAAATAATTCATATAATTTAAATCTTAAAATATTAAGAATTAATATGAAGTACATACTATTAAACGAAGTCCTTGAAATAGATAATTATTAAATGTATACACTATACAATATACGCATTAAGAATTGAAAACTTCTCGGCCTCTGAGATTGCAATTAATACCGTTTCGTCATTTCTAGATAATACTATTTCTAGTACTTCTATAGCACTTCTATTCCTACTATTACTATTTACTATTACTATTGTCTACTACTGCTACTACTACTATTACTACTACTACTATTACTAAGTACGAGTCTCTTCTACTACAAAATATGGTGTTGCAATGCGCCACTGGAGGATGTGTCCGCAACGTGTAAATTAATTTATACGGTTCACGGGAAAACAATGACTAATCCTATTAGAGCGGACGACGAGAGCAAGCAGCCGTCGTACTGTTTTTTGAACCTTTCGAGCCAAACGAGCTAATAACGAGCGCATTTCCATTCGCGAGCGCTTGTGAACAAAAGAAATTGAAGACAATTATTGTGTCTACGTAGGCACTTATTGGTAACTGTTGTGCAGTACAATAATTTTATTTTCCTTTGAGTGAATCTAGTGTTTTATTTAGTTTATTTTTTACTGTCATATCAAATTAGTTTGGGAGGAATAAGCAATAAATAATAACTAATAAGTCCAATTTGATCTCATGAAATAGTTATTTTAGATTAATATTTTTTTTTAAATTATTTTTGTTGACAATTGTTTTTTGATAATAAATTATTACAATCAAATGCAATATATTTTTGGCTAAAATAGAAAAACTGATTAAAAATTTTAAATTCAAATAATAAGTAATTATAAATCGGTACAATCAGTTATTGTATACGTACACATAGGTTCGTAATAGAATACTATAAAGGTGATCGGTGGAAATAATAGGGCGAGAAGATAGGATTTAAAAGGACGTAAAAAGAATGAGAAGAGAAAATGAAAGCAAAGAAAATAAGAGATTATAGAAGTTTGAATGGGATGCCAATAAGATTTGTTCACAACTAATAACAATGAGCAGGACGCAAAAAACGTGTCAATAAAGGTATAGTAAAGGTCCAACCTGCTTTCCCTTTGTGCGATTGATCGGATATCTATTATTGAGTGATTGTATTTATAGTCTCGTGTTATGATACTATTACTGTTAATTTATTCGAGTAGGTATAAAAATATTCTAATAACCTGTACGCCGTTCGGTGATCAGTGAATCCTGTCTTATGTGTTAATTGCATGGTCTGGTTCGATACTTAATATTACGCTATATATGTTTTGTCAACAAAGAATACAATGAAATTCGATTATTGAGTATTCGCTTAGCCGGTGACCTGTCGAGTGTCAGAACTTTCTAAAGTTTAATAGGTGACCTACAAGGTTTTTTTTTAATTTAAAAGCTCAACATTTTATTTAAAAGACGAAATATATAATGTAGTTAATTGTATTAAAATATTTTCCTGTATCTACATTATAAACAATTCAGAATTGCATATACCCGTGTACTAATGTAAATTATGTTATATGATGGCAATAATTATTATTTAATTAAAATAATGTTGAATTTTTATTATTTTTTTTATGACATTTAATTAATCTTTTATTATTATTTAAATATTAAAATAATATACCATAAAATAGTTATTGCTACTTTGGTTATACTACTTGTTCACCAGCCATAATGCGATTTATTAAAACTCGTAAAAACAATATAATTTTAATAATTTATAATTCAAATATAATGAATGATGTGTAAATAATGACTAATATTATAGTTACCTGCATACTGTATAGGAGGTATAGTTATCTTCATATAGTTCTTGCATTTCACTAAAGTTGTACAAAATATTAGGTATTTTTATGTTTAATTAATGTATAGGAAGTTTTTAAAACTATATATATAAAGTATATGTGATTTATCATGGAAATATTCAGTGCTTGATTGGTTTATGCTTTTATTATTTAATCTAATGTAAATCCAAAGACGTATACTTATGAACTAGTAGAAAAAATTGTAAAATACTATAATAATATTTATATAGTTATAAAACAAATAATTCTTATTTTCCAGACAGACGGTAATTGCAATAGTAAAATTTTCTTGTTATTATTATGTCCTTCCAGATACTACACAAATGTCAAATCTTCACCGTATTTGTTATTTTCTAGGAAATTTGAATGAAACGATGTTTTAATAAAAATACGAGTACAATTGTGATCAGAACGTAAGGAAAAATCGGATTATGACTAATGAACATGGGCATTAGCCATTAGGGTACTTGGTTCTTATACTTTTGGTTATCATATACTTATTTAATTTCATTATAAATCTTATTTATTTTTCAGTTAAATTATTTAGTTAGTAATTAAAGTATAATAGTATTTATAATTTGATAGCACCTAATAAGTTTCATTAAAATTATAAGATTTAAATGTATAGATAAATATCGCAATAATGATTTGTACTTGTTTAATACATTTTATAAATATAAATAGCCACCTATTATTATATAGTGTTATAATAGTTCACTTTTTTGCTTCGGATAATTTATATAGTACCTATATACTCTGGATACTAAGAGGTAAAAAAATATTTAAAAAACTGCATTCAAAAAACTGTCTGTTGTGAAAAAATTGTTTGCAATCAGTGTGACTTGAGGGGACGACAAAAACAGATTGGTTTACACTCCGCTATCCGTTGACAAATGCACCGGGAAGGGAGAAAAAATTGCTCTTCCTCTTGGGTGTAAAAAAGAAAAAAAGGAAAGGAAATGGCCCTCTGATTAACGACAGCAATTGTAGCAAGTTAATTGAATATATCATTCATAGACACCCCTTGCCCACCCACTACCTGCTGCCATATCCACCAGTTCCATGGTAAACGACACGCAATTTGGCTACCGTCCTGTCCACTTGTCCGTTATCATTCACCGCATCCTACAGTGTATTTATGAAACACAGGGGACGTCTATGGTCGGTGTCCGTCTGTCCAGTAGGTGTGTTGCATAATTCGTGTCTGCAGTACCACACCAATACACAATTAAACTGTACACCCATTCTGCTCTATCTTTGAGCCTTGTCACGTTACCATTATTTATCATTCGATTATGGATGTGTAATTATTGTCTACGGGGAGGGGAGAATTTGTGTTATCAATTCCAGCGCAGGAGGGCGAGAGAGAATTTCAAATGGTGGTTTTTAGACCACGGGGCCTAAAATGGTGGATGTGAATATAAACCGAACACGTATTATTTAATCGGTAAACGGTAAAAGTTTCCAATTTAATCGATAACGTAAAAAGTAAAAACCATTAAAATGGAAACATGTTAAGTTAAGCAGACGTGTACAATTTCTACGTCATTAAATTATGGCGAAAACGTGATATTACCGAAACCAAGAACTAAATCGATAGTTTAACTTTGATAATAATGATAACTATTCAAATATATCTACATCATGTTTAAATAGATTTGGAAATCGTTTATCATAGTAAAAATATTATTCAAACTAAAGTAAATATAAAAGAATTCCTTCATAAGAAATGAATTGAATTTTTAATTAAAAAGTATGAATAAATAATTAACTGTACCCAAGTAAATATGAAAAAAGATAAATAAAACCCGGTCCTAATTGTTCTAACGGTATATTATCATATTATAATTATTTTTATAGTTTATCTGTAGATAATATATCGATAATCGATATAGTGGAGTTTTTATCTCTACATTTTTTCTATAATATTAACAAAAATACTAATCATAATAATTAACTCAGATTTGTCTAATTTTATTAGGGATCAAATCAACTAATAAATTTTATTTTATACTTCATGCTTTTTAATCAATATAATATATTGGATTTTATATATACGTTTTAAATATTAACAGCTTAATATAGTTTTTATAATTAAAAAAAATATAAAATTTATCAAAATTATATAATATATTATTATCTAAGTACTAATAACTAGCACCATTTTTAGCAAAAACTTTTATACGTTTTTTTTTAAAATATTAGTAATATTATTATATTATAGATATATTAATTTTGAAGTTTATACCATTTATTCATTTTTCATAATATATAAGTGATATAACTATAAAATAATATGTTTAGTAAGACGCAGATCAAGATATTTATATTAGTAGGTACGGTACATAATTTATATTATTCAGCTTATAAATACATTTTTTTCACAGTAGGCATTATTATTGAATTATTGAATATAGAAACAATTTTATAATATGATTTTATAAATATTATTCGGCATATTCACTGACTCCTTGTTATAATACAAAGTATCGATTGGTCTCAAATGATTAGTTATTGGTACCTACTTGTGAAATAGATACCTAGTTCAACTTTTTTTTAATAAAATTGTTTTATTAGATGTGTATCATATAAGATAATTTTATGAATTTGTATTCAGAATGATTCACTAAGCATGATGAATATACTTTAAGATCATATTTTTAAATTTTCAAGATTTTTTGTTCTACTTGAGAACAATTCTGCGGAGATATAATCTTCTGTTTTTTAAACGAGAACTTCTATTTTCTATTATAAATTATTTAGCGAATAATCAATTAATCAAAATTAAAATGAATATTCGTTGAGTTATTTAATTTTGTGTACTAAGAATACCTAATAGATTCATGATAACGGGTTTAGAAGATGTAGGAGTTTTGGTGATTTAAAAACTTTAGTAATTTATATTAATTTATTAATATTTGTTAATTTTTTTTAAAAATGGTTCAAGTTTAATAAATACTAAATCAAATATTACATATATTTGTTATTTTTGTAAAACCATTTTTAATGGCTATTATTCTCAGTATAAACATAGTGATAGCGGAGAAACTGGTCTTTAAAAATTTTGAATTTGTTACATTATAATTAACTAAAGAATTTACACTAAAACAGGACGGTTTTTATTTGAACATTAGAAGTTTGTATCACCTATGGGACACTTTTTATTAAGTAGTTAAAAAATATCAAGAATTTGAATAAATTCATTATTAAAGGAAAAACTTGGGATGATCATTTCTTGGTAAATCATGCTGTATAAATTTAATGATAATATGGTTGGTAGATACGTATGGATTTTCACATAATTAAATATTTTTCTTTTTAGCCTCATTCATTTTATTTCATAATAAAGAAACAGCAGATGTAATTTTATAAAAATATTTTAAAATTGTTCAGAAACAGTAATTATTTGTATAATATGTTAAGTTGTTACACTAAATTGTGAGTTTTACTAGATGAATAACCTTTGTTATGATATAAATTATATATCCATCCCTAATTCAAACTATTAATTAAATTCACTTTTTAGACTATAGTTAATATTATATTAAGTAGATAGTATATTGCAATTAAAAATATTGTAATTATTAAGTCATATTTACTAAAATAACGACGAACAAAGAAATTATACTAAAGGTATTACATTTAATTACATCATAGTAATTAAAATTAAATTACTTATGCACAATAGGTAAATATAATACATAGGTATACATTAAATATTTTCAAAAATAATAATTTATAATAGTTATTATGAAAACAATATTAGTTATAATATGATTTTTAGTTGAAAATGTCTACCACAACTAAGTCTATTATTATTCTAGAAAGTCTACATAACTGCACGAGATATTAGTTGATCACTTTTTAATTATAAGTATAACAATATTGCACTAGAATGATTATCTAGTCACTAAATAATCAATTATTCTATTAGATATACAAATATATAGAAGTGATATAAACATTTCGTATCTGTATGATTATTATTATGTTTACGTATTAACAAAATATATTCAAATATTTAATAAATTAAAACTTTTTAAAAATATTTCGAATGTGATAATAGAATAATTTAAAACTAAATTAATGAAACATATTTCGACAATGTATTGGCTTGTTAAATATTTTTTTTTCGAAAAAAAGTTGATGAATAATATTTTTGAACTTAAGTCTAAATTGTCTTGAATAGATGGTTAGTATTAAGATTGTGGTAGTGCTACAATAAATCTACCAGGTTTTAATAAAAACGATTACAGCTGTCTGAAAGAATCTCTGAAGCTATTAACAAATTCAATAAGTTGCTTTAATACAACGGCGTAGGGAATGTTAGTGTTATTTTTGTAGCTCGAGATATTGGGTTACGCTATTAGAATTATAATTAAACTTTAAATCAAGAGTTTAATGGATGTATAATGTTGGCTTTGTGCGGAGAGTTAGCAAAACAAACGATACCGGTAGTTGCTGTCAATTTTGTAATGGCTGTATGGTGTGCAAACAGAGGAATAGATACTTAGGTTGTATGTAGTTTACCACTCATCTCCACCCGCCAGTTTTAGATAAGGTATTATTAGAAATTGTATAATAATTATTCAAAGTAGTAAGTATATGGCCGACCATTTAAAATAAAAAACGTCTATGAAATAATGATTAATTTTCAGAGGGTCACATAAATCTTTAAGCGGATTCTCTAAACTAGAATGAGGGCTACAGGAAAAATAAAAAACTATAAATACGAATGGATCGGCAATCTAGATATCCTCCTAAAAAAAGGTCTAAAAAAATAAATAAATAGATAAACCCTTACTCTATTCACTTTTGACATAGAAATAACGTGATTTATGAGCATATATAGTTTTTAGTTTATATTTTTACATGTCTTATTAAGATTAGGTATTACTATATTACATTATAAAATAACATATTTTAACATCTCAATTATAACGATTTTCTCATAATTTAGTATTACTTACATTCATAATTTTAGTATAATTTTCTTATCAATACAATTTACATTTTTGTAATTGATAATATTAATACAAAATCGTCCATATGCTACCTTATAATGTTAAAATTTAATTGTATTTCTTGAACTTAATAAAAGGTATCTATAATAATAATTAATTAAATTTTTTTTTTTTTTGATTCAATATATTAAATTACTTTTTAATGAACCAAGTATCTACCTTATAATAATAATAATAATAATAACGTCGAATTATGTATGAATTAATGATACTTTTATATTAATTATTAATCGTCATCATTACCTATATTTTAAGTACTACAAGTGTTGAATATAGATAGTTTATAAAATAACTAGTTTTATTTCATGAACTATTTAATGATTAAAATTATAAGTGTACTATTTACAATATACTTTGGGATTTAATGTACTTCTTATTAATACCTCGTTATCGATGTTATTTATTAATTTATAAAGCTAACAGAAAAAAACTATTTTAATAGAGTTTTTTTTTTTTGATATTAAGGACTTTAATTAATACCGGTAGTAGTATAGGTACTTCATAATGTATGATTGATTTTCTCTTTATGATCTAGAGACCTCATAAAATCATAAATAACAATAATTTACATTAAGTGTTACCACACGATGTTAGTGAATTATTTCAAAATTCAAAAGACTGATTTTACCAGTTAGTAAAAAAGAATCAAATATAGAAAAATGTGTTACGACTATGAGATGATGATGAGTTTTTTAATGTAATACACAAGATACATATATAAAATATTGTGGTAGGTAAATCAAGTAACAAAAAATAGAAAACAAATTACTCAACCGTTGTAATAAAATAAATTGGATTATGTTTATCCTGTTAAAAAAAAGTCGGAAAAAACCTATTGTCGTTAAACCGATGGTTTTCAAAAATGTCAATTAAAGATGTCAAAATATTATAGATTTTCAGTCATAGCTTGATTAAAATTTCAAATTTCAATAGGTACGTATGTTTTTATCAAGACCATTAGAAAATATTTAAGGAATTATCAGCTTGACAGTTATAGTGGTATAAATGAATAAAAAAATGTTTATAACATATGTAATTTAAAACGATTTTTGTATTTCAGGTATATTAGAACAACACTCGTTCATAATTTACTATTTGCTCAGAAAACTTAATGTCAACCGAAAATGTATCACAAGATAAATTAGTTTCATTAAGGTCTTAAGTAGTGAGTAGCGTTTGAATAATCTCTAGGAAATGGCCAAGGGGTTTTTAAATGTTCATATACAACTAAATGTTTAACTAAAAGATGTACATGTTATACAAATAATGTTTTGTGTAACTCAAAATGCCACTAAAGTTTTGTTGTTAAAATAAGTAGTTTATCTAATTTACCTATTAATATTATAATGTACCTAGTAAAACATTATATATAAATACTCTACTTGGAATCGTGTCAATATTTCATACAATATTTAGTAATTGTAGATATAATCTGCTAGCTATAATATAAATAAAATAAAATGATATAATATATTTTATAATTTTTCTAAAATGACACATTTATTCATAGAACTACGGAATAAATACTTTAATGATATAGATTTAAGAACGTATTATATTGACCTATGTGGCTAGGACATAGCTATGTCATATTCTTGATATTAATATTTTGACATATCGAACAGGGTTATTATTTTTATTTTCATTTATTTAGTTGATACTACTATCGTTATTACTTATTCCTAATATTTTTAAATGTTCATTCAATTGCAATTTCAAACGCAAATAGTTTCAATAAATATAGGTATTATATGAAATATGTGACTGATCTGAGTGATGTGATCTAAATATTTATTTTAAAAAAAACTAAAAAAACGAAAAAGATAATTCAGTTACAGCAACGTTTCAAACGTGAATACCTTAAATAAACATTAATGTAAATTAATTATTAAATCTAATCTCTATAAATTTTGCATGATAAATTAGGTATTGATATTAATGAAAATAAAATAAAAGTTATTATTCATAATTATAAGTCATAACCAACTTAAAAAAACGGTCAAATCGCTCTGCTATATAATAAATGTCGAGTATATCTCTTCAATGGAATTCATTATTATTGTTAATATTATATAATATATATTAGTAAATGGTAAATAAATAAAATACCGTGAAATCGAGTGGGGAGGGGGGTGCATTTGATAACGTTATTATGAGATTAAAAAAATATGTCCAAACACTATAATAATTAGAATAGCCATAATATTGAAATTTGAAATCAAGGTATTTGATAAAAAAGTTTATATGAAAATTGAATAAATATAAAGGACCTACATTTCAAATCTATAGCTATTATCCTAAAAAAACACCCTGGTAACATTATACCATGCACGAAATAAATAGTAAATATTTTATATACTTAAAATAATTTCTCTGTTTATTAACCACAAAAAACAGATAGGTATACAGGAAAGCAATAAAAATTTCAAGAAAACAAATTAATAAACCAGATACTGAAGATTTTCATATATATATATATATGACCATCACATATTATATTCAGAAACAAATTAAAAATTAGCTTTTCTACGATTTCGTTCAAAATATATTAGTCATATTATATAAATTTGTCTTTATTATTTTAGTTTTAATGTTCTATTTATTACCTATTTATTTAGTAGTGTATTTATATTTTATTTGTTCATTATTATAAAATTCTATATGAGTTATTAATGTTTATGTAATAATGCTTAAAACCCTTGATCTCCACACGAGTTTTCTTTAGTGTGGCCGAACATTTATTTGTTAGAAATTACAAATATATATATATATTATATATATAGGTATATACATATATATATATGTTATCTTGTTTCAAGGCGAGTGGAGCATAACAATTATCTAACATCCAGTCACTGTTCACAGTCCGTTTTATTCAATGAAATTCTCTTTGTAAACATATATAGCTACTATTTTATAAGTAATAATAAATATATTATAAAAACATAAAAGTTTTAAAAAAAATGTAAATCCTATGAAATACACATTTATAAAATGGTGAAAAATAATATTTGCAAATACAATTGTTTCGTTTTCTGAGTTTTAATATTTTGAGAGTGCATTAATATAAAAATTGTACAACAAAAGATATACTTTATGATAATAAATGTATGAGTTATGACTTAATGTTAGTTTAAAGAAAAGGGGAAAAATACAAATACGTACACAAGAGACATTAAATGCTATACTCGTACCCCTGTAAAAATGATAAAAATCTATCGCTTTTATTATGTTTCTTTTGATTTTTGTGTACACGTGATGATAAAAGATTATATATTACATTTTTTGGTATGATATCATTATTGTATTGTGTTTAATGTTTAAATAAGATACCGCAGTTGTTTCTAAAGTAAACACGTGGTTGTTGAATGCTGTTAGCTTATTACTTACAACGTATAGTAATCATTGCCGAGTTATTGTAATTTGATTGGATGGAATAGATACAACTAATATTGATCAAATGAAATATAGTTTCAATCAAAAATGCATCTTAAAATGTTTTTAATTTTTACAATAAATGCAGTTTTATTATAGTAAAACCACGACAATTACTGCAGAAAAAATAATCATGTTAAATGCATTAAATAAGAATATACAATAATATATAAAACCTATCTACATATTAACAGTTCTATCTTAATAATATCTTTTAACTTTTTCAGATATTAGGATGTCTGAAGATTTTTGAGTTTTGAAATATTTATGTGATATAGATCCACATTAAAAAAAAAATATATTCTTTGTATTATTTTATTTTTCAGTTGATTTTATTATTTTTTAAATTATTTTAAGATTTATTAAGTATTACAAACATTAATTGATTTTAAATATATTTTACCTGCAATCATAGTGTTTATTTAATTATTATAATGAATATAATACTAAAATTGTTTAAAAAGTATACTGCGAGCTGCGTAAAGATCATAAACATTTTGGTAAGTTAATTACTTATTACCTACAGGCTACAACCTACGCCCTATCATATGAGTTGAGTATATTACTAAGGATATTTATTATAAATAACGTTGTGTCTGTGCGTATAAAATTACACAAGAAGCATATATTATGCATTGTTAACTAAAATAAATCGTTCATGCGCAATAATATTCTCACTGATGGTATCTCATTGTCAATCTCAATAAAATAGACACAAATGACTGCGAAGGCTGCATTTAAAAAAAGCAATATTAACATATTAATACAAATACAGTTATTCTCTTCTACCAGTTACTTACAATGGCACTCGTGGCAGTTGGATTCAAATAATTAGAAAAATAAAGAAATTGTAGTAGGTAATATATTTTAATATTATTAATAATTATTTCCGATGGCCATTGCGTGGCGTGCTGCAAAGCAGTTTTGGGTTTTCTATACACATGACAAACCGAAACTACATAAATAAATCCATATTCTATGTAAAATAAAAATAATAATATAATATGTGGTTTTTAGTAAATATTACTTTAAAACAAATCATTGTCAGCTGATTACTATTTAAATCAATTTGAATCAATTTATTATTTATCAACAATAAATTGTATTCAATTTCAATACAATTGTAGAGTACGATTTAAAAATCAAATCGCGTACAAAAATTATAACCCGAAATCTCATTATTTAAATAATGCGTAATCAAATTTAGGTGATATGTTATCACTCTAATTGGAAACATTCACAGATATTTACGACGATAATCAATTTTATGTTATCCAATTACTCACGGTTATTATATATGACATGATCCGATTCATTAGGCGATTACATAGTTAAACGCTACTCTAAGTATAAAATATAGTGAATATACTGAAAATAGAAGATTTAAAGCACCAAAGTGCCAAACTCAATAGTGTAAATGATGGGCGGTGATTAGGGGATTTATCCCGCCCATCTGAACCAAAAAAAAAAAAAGTCCCGATTAAAAATATAAAATAGAGATACAATAGTATTATAATTTATAAGTTCAACGAGCAAAGGTATATAGAATTATTGAAAATTTTTAAAGTAGAAATAATCTCTAGTATAATTTATCAGCGTTATTTATATTGTCGACGTTATCGCAATATCGCATATTATATTTTATCGTGTATCGATGGACTATAAGTAAAATAAATATTATTTTATTTCATAATATACATAATAGATATTTCTATCACACGGAAATCTGATTTCCTGTGTCAGATATAACCTACTTTTTAATAGACATTAATTGGTTACACTAAAAATAAAAAAGTTCATAATATGAGATTACAATTTAAATTTAAATTTAACTTTATAATGAGCATATATTTCAGTTACCTTAGTGTACTAGTATGGATAATTTATTGCAATCTATTTTTATGTATTAACATATTTTATTATCTCTATTATAATGTCTGTTTTAAACATTTGAATTTAAATGGCAGTAAAATAAGATGGATACAATTTGATACTTTATATAACTTTTTAAAAATCAACTGGTATTTTATAAAATTAATAAGTTGTACATATTACTGTATAATATAGTCATTATAACTAAAATAATTATATTAAAGTAATATTACACCAAAATAATTTTAATTTAATTTTTTTTTTATTTATATAAAAAAAATATAAGGAATATAATTATTAAAATCTATTTATTACAAAGCTAAAGTTAATGTACAATACATTAATTTACAAGTCATTATAAATTAATTTGTGGTAAAAATGTATAAAATTCGATAAATTTGATTTTGTTATTTTGTTATAGTTCCAAATTGAATAGAATGAAAGAGCTGAAGATAATTTTAAATTTTTACATAATATTTACAGTAGCTTTATCTAGACATGATCTTATTTTCAAGATATATTGGTATTTTTGAGTTATTTATAGAAATTCAAACATGCAGGTCCTCATAATTCGTTCATTCAGCAGTTGCCAGTTACATGATATAATCTAAAGTACAATCAGTTGCGTACCTATAGATTTTACTACTAGGGCATTTTAATTGTCCAGTGAACATTCATGTAGTATAAATATAAACCATCTTTGCACGAGAAAGCTTTTCATTCGAAATGTACTTAATTTATTTTTTTAATAGTTTGATATCAAAGTAACTAATTAACCATACAAACTTACATGCAAATAGCTTACATAATTTGTCATTGTATAATTTACTTGTTTTTTAAAATTAATTTATTTAAAATATATTATTATAAAAACTTTTCAAATAGAGTCTATAATTATTATTTTATCGATATTAATTAGAAATAAAATAAATTAGATCATACTTATTTGCAAGGATTATTTAATTATTAGTTAGTTGCTGCTGTATGCAATGCATATCTATTATACTTAAGTCGTTAAACATGTAAGTATCAACATAAGTTCATTGTCGTATAACAAGCGTGTAAGACAAAGAAAAATTTCGTTCAAAAGAACCAATATTGTGTTGTTATAATTAATATTAGAGTGAGTAGACCTATTATAAAACTTAAAGGTAAGAATGTAAGATTATCATCTAAGTTTGCACATATATTTTATGACATTTTAAGTTTTTAGTGAGTTATGAACATTTTTAAATTATCATATTTTACACTCATAACTCGCTGAATAATTTATATATCGTAAAAATCGACGTATAAACACAGCATGTGTTTTTCGCATTAAGTCTTATGGTTTTATAGTAGGTTAACTAATTGTATTATTAAAGCTAATAGAAAATTGGTTCTACTGAATTTATACTCGTCACGTTTTAAGTTTATAAAGAAGGAGACAATAGTACAATACATACGGATGTTGTGTCTTTAAGCTGTAAGCTTAATGCAATACATGCAAATTGTTGTAGTCTAGAGTATATAACACTGCACAGTCTGTGTAACTGGTTAATAGAGTATATTATACAATATACATACATATTAAAATATAGTGTGTACAATACTTATATCTATTTTACTTATTTCCCAAGTCATTGAAAACCAATTATTGCATCATTACTATCATTATAATATAGTGACATAGAGTATAGGTAATAATAGATTTATTTAAAATAAAAAACCTAAATAATTAAGTAAGTATATGAAAATAGATTTTTTTATTCATCTCATTGAAATTAAAACATGTAATATTCATAAAATAAACTACCAAACATAATTTAATGGCAATTGTGTATTTTTTTTTAATATTTAGATAGTATCTTTTTATAAAGATATTTAAATATATAAAAATTTAAAAAAGTTTTGTATACATTTTAAACAAAAATAGGGCCTTGTAATGTTGATACCCCCTAAGTCTCTATAGGTCCCCTAGGTACGCTTCAAAGTATACAAGCATATTTTGTAATATGTATATTTACAAAATTAAACATTTAAATAAAAATACTACAATTTTCTCTATAAAAATGATACTTAAGTAATTGTTGTTATTTAAAAAATACCGTAGAGACAGTTTATATGATAATCATAGATTTCAGTAAATTTACGTGTATTAATTTTATTTTGATATTATAAATAAGCATCATATGTTTGAAAAAATTAAAAATCAAAAAGAAACCAATTTTTATATAACCGTTTTTTCAGATGGAACGATGGAGTATTTTATACTATTATTACATTTGCTATCGGGTCTGTTTTTTATTTGATAAAAAAAAAAAATGATAAAATTATCACGTGATTGTCTCTGTTTGGCCACTGTAATCAAATTCAACTTATACTCCAGGGAACAAAGAAAAAAAAAACAATTAATCGAAGAGCTTGGTCTGGAGTGCATCAAAAAGTCGAAATTTATTGTGCCAGACATAAAACTAGCACAACGGTTGTCGTTCATTGATGGCGAAGAATGAATAGGAAAAGAAAGGAGCGGCTAAAGAAAAATACCGCTTCAACCAAAATTCAATTCCCCGCAGTGAAATAGTCAATTCGCTTGACGTCAAACGCGGGTCAGCAATATTATTCTATTTCGTTATCGTACAGAAATATCGGCGTAAAAATTATCAAATACATTTTTCTCTTAAGGGGTTTCATATAATAATTTAATAAAGTTACTTACAGATTTTTTTGTGTACAAGGTGTTTCATTAAGCTACTCGTATTAAATATTATGTATTGACAATATTGACAATATTTGAAAATATTTAAATCATTCATTATTAAAATAATATATTACGTTATGACCATTTTCCCGCACACATATATATGTGGTAAAAGAATGAACGTGACACGGTGCCGTTGGACTGCATCAGACCAATAATCATTTCGTTGATTGTCATGGTTGTTTCTAACTCCTTGTCATTCAATTTGTCGAATAATGTAAATGGTCATATAGCCACTTATGACTTATTATTTGGATGTGACCTATATGAACATTGTATTATCAACATTTATCATAAATAATAATATAAATTTAAATTGTCTATAAATAATTTTAAAGTAGTCTAGATATTATGATAAAATCACTGAGTACGAATGATGATATTTTGAACAAATTTTAAATGATTTAAGTTTCTACAGTTAATATTATTATAATTACAGAAAAATAATTAAAATAGTTATTTTTTGTACAATACTAAGAATTTGATCATAAACGCTCAGAAAAAATTGTATTTTAACTGTTGTAAAAACAGCTTGTGAGGGACTTGTACTAATTTTTTTTATCTAAATATTAACGAAATTATTTAGACTTTATCAACATAAAGATAAAAATAAAATAAAAGTTAACTGTTATATAAAAATTATATATAGCCATATAAGTAAGTACGAGAGTCACTATAAAATAATTGAAAATAAATAAATAATTTTAGATTCATTATGTGGTTTTTAATGTTTTTCAGAGTTATCTACTTATTTTAGTATTTTGCTTATACATTGAGTTGTCTAACATATTCTTAAGGATTGGATAAATAATAAAAAATCATGATAAATAATCTATACAAGTAAAAATGACCCACTATGAAGGATTGTAAGATTACATTATATCATTTTATATAATAGTTATGATTATGTTATACCATAGTAGTATGTATTTTGTATGTTCACAGCACTTTTGAGCAGGTAGATTTTAAAAGATTAAACAGGAGTTTCCACTTCAAGCCAATTTTTTTCCCCGCAACACGAAAAAACACCGATTTTTAAAATACATTATACATGTTCATAGCACTTTTCGACAGGGAGATTTTAGAAGTTTATGGAAGTTTCTCGGTAAAGCCAATTTTTTTCCCCTATAACACAAACTATAATAAATTCTATATATCCTTACTCACACTTTAAAAAAAAAAAAAAATAATTGTTCTTAATCGAATAAGAATACAGTTTGATTAAAATAAAAAATAATTTATTAATACCTGTTGTTTCATTAAATATTATATTATCTTAATTAAAACGTGTTCTTATTCAATTTAAAACAATTATTTTTTTTTAAAAATTGGCTTGAGAAGGATACTCCCACTTGAAATTTTAAAATATTCCTGTCGAAAAGTGCTGTGTACATACATCGTGGTTTTTGAAAATCAGTGTTTTTTCGTGTTACAGGGAAAAAAAATTGGCTTGAGTGGGAAACTCCTAGTTAAACTTTTAAAATCTCCCTGCTCAAAAGTGCTGTGTACTTACAAATACATGCTACTTAACATGTTAATAAATAAATAATCACTCATTAATACTATTTGATGCCTTAGTTTAATAGGAATTTTACTGATTCTTGATAAAAAATAATGGTTTTTATTGTAAATTACAATATTTATATAATATTGTGTTAAAATTATATAATATATTATATGATACTCATGCTAGCTGTCACTAACGCGGCTTATTTTAAAAAAATTAGGACATTTGTAGATATTTGTTTTACGTTTAGTTTTCTAAAATTCAAATTAATTAAATATTATAATATTGTTAAATTTATTGATTATCATATTACAATAGTTAATTTAATTTTCTTATTTTCATTGAAAGTTACTCAGAAAAACTAAGGTAACTTAACTAATACAAACATTTAAATGTTTAATTTTAAGCATATTATATTGTATGACAATATGTTTTTTGATTCTAATTAAAAAGTTTTGAGCATAATTTTTAATTTTAATTTATCGATTTATAAAAATAACAAATTAATGCAAAGGAATAATTTCATAAAATTTGCAATTAGACTTGTATTGGAGTATAAAATTACCATAATGGATAGGCCAAGAGTTAAACAAAAATGCATAATACATTAGCGTTGTCACGAAAGAATGAACAATTTTGTAAAAACTATAGTAGACGGAGAAAAAGTTATTGTTAAAAGGCTTAAACACTAATTAAAACATCTGAATAACGAAGAAGTTTGTCGTATTTTTCATTTGCTCAAATTGCATTATGGATTTTCTAATTTTTTAAATAAAAAATTTTAAAAGTTTTTTTTCTGAAGAATGATGGTATAAAATTATAACTATAAAATTTCTACAAGGTTTCATTGAATAAGTTATTCAAAAGCTACCACGGAGCTACACAGTCTGAGTTGAAATGCAAATATAGCACTTCCCTCAAAAGCTTAAAAGGTAAAATGCCACAAACAAAATGTAAGTTAATCTTTTTTTTAAAATATTTGAAATAGGTACACTGCCGTAAACATTCAGTTAACCCTGATTTTGAAACACTCTTTAATGTAAATAATTATGATGATGATGATACCACAGATAAGTAAGTTGATTCAGTTGTGAATCAATACTCTAAAAAACAAAAATAGATAACACGCGTGAATCTACTCTAGATATGCCACTAACAGAGCCTATAGAACTGTAGAACTCTAAGTAATACGCCTCCTGAGTGGCGGGGGATGACACAGTCACAGTTTTTAATATTTCTTAATAAGCGTCAGTAAAGTCTGAAAATTTATCTTTAGGTTTTAAGAAAAACACGAAAAACATTTTTTAGCTACAAGTATATAATTTTTAACATTTTGTCTACAGATTGGTGAAAAATATTACATTGTCAAAGATATTTTTTCTTAAGTTAATCATTTAATATTTTGCGCCTAAGACAAGCGCCTTATCCCAGTTACAGATTTTGCCAATTGATATTCGTATATCACTTGTGAAGTAGTGAAAATTTACACTAACACCTAACAAAACGATGGAGGAAAATCGTGTGTATGTTACAACTTTTAGGATCGTTGAAAAATTATATTATAGTTTTAATTAAAGTTTTGAAAAAATGTTAACATTATTATTTAAAACAATTATAATAAAATATTAAATACATACATTTAAAGTTGATAGCTGATGATAATTTTATAATAAGCTAAGTATACCTACTTTTGTAATATTATATTTTATTAATAACCAGAGTCCATGATCCATAAATACAGTAGTATTAGTAATCAGATTGTTGTTAAAACGAAATTGAATTGATTATCCTCATACAATCATTAAACAAATAGTTTGATATCGATTTTTACTGGCTAAAAAGTAATCGTGTGAATTTTATGAATAGTGTTTAGAACATATTATCGAATATATTATATTATTTTAAGAATATATCATATTTTATTATATTTTACGAACTCATTTTGATGTAGGTTAAACAACCGTAGAACGGTGTGAATGGACTCGTAGTATAAATAATTTAAAATTAGAGTAAATATTATAAAGTTTAATTATAATATTATTAATTAATAGTGGAAAGTTTCAAGTTTTACCATAAATTTTTTTTGAAAAAAAAAATACATAAATAAAACTTTTTGAGGAAAATATGTTTTTTTATTTAATATATAAGTTTGTAAAAATTTGAAAACATGAATGTAAAAAAAAAGATAGACAAGTGGGTACCACTATGCTGCACATTACATGTTGAGTGGGTCTTTATTATGAGTATGTTAAATTTGAATTCAACGATATATCATTGTAGATGAAAAACGAATCTTAACAGAGATGGTATCACTAAGTGTATTTAAAGATATGATTTTTTGATAAAGCTATGGGTCGTTTATTTTACTTTTAGTATTACGGTATTCTGATAGGTATATTATCGGAAAAAATTACATCAACACACTGTAATACTAAAAGTGATATACTATATTATATCAACTTATATAACTCAACATTTAATAACATCTTTCTATAAATACCGTAAAACAATAAAATAGATTCATAGTATAAAATATAAATAGATAGCATCCTTAAAATAAATCAAAAATGTCATTGCGTTTAGTAAAGTACATAATAATAATATAATATACTTAAATATTTTAAGTTTCTAGGAATAATGTTTATAAATTATTATAAAATAATAAACGTCGTTATTTATTGTTTAAATAAATAATGTTGTCCAAATTGGAACTTAAAATGTTTGTATTTACATTTTAGATTTTATGGTTCTAGAGTGAAATACTTATGAGGAATATTGTATCAAATTTTCAAATCTTAGGTTTAAAATTAAATTGTTAATGAATTTCTAACTACAAAATAATTTGTACATTTTGAAGATTTTGTCAAATTTTATCAAAATTATAATTTTAGAATCTAAGAAAGCATAATATATATTTTTAATATTTTTAAATTAATTTACTTTGTAAAAGGTAACTTGTTAACCTTGTATGTATTACACGTTCAAGCTATAGGTGCCTATTATACACGTATAATAACAATAATTGTTGACTATTTTAAAAAAATCATAAAATTTTCGTAATTTTGATATTATTTTTACTAATATTTTAAGGAAAACTTTGTATTAAATATTCAAATTTTAAAATTAAAAACAAAAAAATGATATTTTGTAGAAAATTATTGATACATCTTGCGTACTTACGTAAATATATTCATTTCATCAATTTTTATTTTTTTAGTATTTCTCGTTTATCTGGGAAATAATTAGTAACTTAGTTTCTACTTTTTAACTTCTATCAATTACATACAACTTTTTTTATCTTAAAGTTGAACGTTGAAGCGTTTTTTACTGCTAAAAATAGTGACGACAGACACAAAAAACTTTCTTTTTTTAAACACACATCATTATAAAACAAAAACATAAATCGATCTGCCAAGATTTTAAAATTAAATATAAAAGTTACAATACAAAATATAATTCGAATGGCAAACCTGCATGAAAGTTTTGACATATGCTGGTTAAAGTAAACCTCGAGGAAAAGGCAAGTTCTGGATTGGCCACAATAAGCACTGAGTCTCGGAACGAGTTTTAAAGTTGTATCTACTTTTTGGAATCTTTGTGTTGTTTTAACTCGTTTGCTTAAAATCTGTACTTTAAATGCAATATCCTAATCGAGATCTTTACCTCTTCTTATTTGTGTTGCCTTTTTTTTATTTATATAATGCACACGACAATAATAACATTATCTTTTCGCGGTACTATTGCTGTGGGCAAATCTGATTTCTCATCTACACGGTCGCCGAGGCACGCCGCCGCCGCTCTTTAATTGCCACGTGAATAAAACATATCTGAAACTTATGAGGGGGCCCCGACTTGTGGGCATTGCGTTTTAAAATAATTAGATTGTAAAATCGAAGCTTGCGTCGTAAATATGTCTTCGCAACGGTATACGTTAGGTTTATATATTTATTTTTCATTTTAATACAATATAAACGCTACCATTTGTCACACGTGTGTGCCGGTTACGGACTATTTATCATAAGCGCGAGACACAAATTAAAATTGTAATAAAAACAATAAATAAACTTGACGGATTTTTTTGTTTGTCTTCCAAGTCGCGAGGCCATGTCAAACGCACGTTCCTCGTCGTCGTAGATTTTTTCAGTCTTTATATTCTCTCTTTCTATTCTTCTTATAACACTCTGGGGTCGGCCACCTGGGGCTACGCCATCGGAATGCAATTAGTCGCAGTGGAACGTATTAATTATTATGCAATGCGACTTACGTCCCTGCAGTGTAATGATAAACAAATGATCTAATTTTAGATAAGCAGCTTATACGGACAATTTACATTATAGTGAACGAGCTCATTACCTGTATGATATTATTTAGATTAAATCGGTGAAAATAAATATTCTGTAACGTAGATAATTGATAAAAAGGAGAAAAACACGTTGTTATGGATGCTTGTATTGTTGGTTTAGCTTATTGACAATTAATCACATTGCACGATATTAATAATATTAATATTATTGACGTAAAGCATTTACATCTTAAACATTGTAGGTACTTGTGAAAACAATTATTATAATATTCTTATTGTTATATTAAATACATTCATAATAATATGATGGTTAAAAGTTAAATAACACACGTTTTGTTTCCTCGTGTATTAAATGGAAACATGTAATTATAATATAAACAAAGTATAACAAAAATATAATTATGTAGATGATGAAGTTATATAATACATATTACCAGGCCAATAATTATTGTCTAAATAGATTCATTTAACTGCTGGTTAGGTCATGATTCCATCACAATTCACGACCCAGTGGCATTTATGTCTTAGAAAATCTATGTTCCATATTTTATTCTTTTATTGGTTTTAATAATCAATTACGTATAATAATTAAATATATTCTCATTTAATTTAAATTTTTTTCATTTAATTCCTCTGATCTTGTACAGTATTTCCATTAAATTGTTCATAGAGGTGAAAAACACTAATTTAATATATTATACGATATTCTTTTTATCACTTGAATTAATATCGTAATCCTAAAGAAACTATCGTTGTAACCCATTTCCCTCGCCACACAAATAAAACATCACATATTAGTAACTAGTAAGCGATGAGTTAAAAATTGAATAAATAGTAAACAAATATAATTCATGTATGATATATAGTAGCAACGTGTGAATGAAAATTAATGTATAAAATAATACTAGTCTTTGATGGCTTCACATAAAAATAATAATAACAATGTATAGATGTTAATAAAATAAGTAATCAGATAAAAATAATTGAATGTCAAAAAATTAAATTAAAATTTAAACTCATAATTGCAATTTGATTGCAGTCAAGGGTTATGATAGTTTTTTTTTTTTATATAAATCCTTAGGCTAGTGTAAATTTTTCTCCAGGAAACTGATATATTTCATTTTTCTGACAGTCTCCATTTTATTATCCTGCAACGTCAAAGTAGTACGATAAAAATGTGTTTCTTAGTCAGGAAAAGGTTAATAAAAAAATGAGAGAAAGCCGTATTTTCTTTTAATAAAGTGCCAGCGTATAATATCCTAAAGACCTAAAACACTCACCAGCTATATGATACAATGATAAACGTTTTATTTTTGGCATGGTAACGAAATATATAAATATACTTAGGCTCTACAGTAAATCCTGAGTAGAATAAAATTATTTAATATAATATTATATAAAGTTTTTTTTACATTTTTTTATTTAATTTTTTTTTATTGGTCTATCGAGATTATTTATAAATCTTTATATTCAAAATACCCGGTATGTTTTCTTAGTAGAATTCGTAAAAAAATAATAAATTAATACATTCATACCTAATATTAAATTGTATAGTACAAAAACTGGATATAGTTAGTATAAGGTATAACTAAAGGTTTGGACGACTGTTTTAACCAGGGCTTGAATTTGAAAAGAAATTGTGTTTTACATTATTTAGAATTGAAACGTAACACAAATTTTGCTTTAATTGCTTTTTAGAATTATAATGTTTTGGACTTTTTATATTTAAGGAAATGTATCTCACATGTGTGTTATCTTCATGCTTCAGGCACGTATACAGTTGTGGGGGGTGGTTGTGGTTCAAACCCCCTGAAATATTTTCGATTAATGAGGAAAAAATTGTTTTATTATATTGCTGCACAATTTGTATTGCTAAATTTTGTAAACCCCCCGAAATTTGTTTTTGTATACGTGCCTGCCATGCTTCATCCTACTATATATATAATAGATATAGCAAATTTTAAGGTATGCAGAATTCGTTTTATTCTGTTATTTTTAATAATAGTAAATTTTACTTATTATCAAATGAAAAGCAACAATTTATTTTTAAATAAATAAATAAATCTTTATTTTTTGTTGTTTGGACTAGGTCGCAATTATTTTTGATGGATTACACATATAGGGTTGTATCTTGTATTTGTAGTAATAGCTGTACAGTGCACATTAAACATAATACCTAAGCCAATGAATTCAGAGCAGAAATATCGAACGTTGGTGATTTCTTTGTATAAGTGATTCGATAAATCAACTTAACAATATTCATTTGGTTGAGATTTAAATTTTATAGTATGGAAAAAAATGATCATGCGATAAGCTTAACTTCGAGATTTACTAGATCGCTATATCAGTAGGTACAGTTGTTAACTATTTTCGTGCACAGTCGGATTCGCAATAGAATGGGATTTTATGCAAAGCCATAAAACGAAGGAAAGAAACTTTCTTTTTTATAGGAGTTTTGTGTTTCTCTCGAAGAAATCTGTCAAAAAAAGAAAAGGGATGTACACCAATTAGATAACGAGAATCGGAAAAGTATA
Organism: Rhopalosiphum padi; assembly: GCF_020882245.1. Lineage (NCBI taxonomy): Eukaryota > Metazoa > Arthropoda > Insecta > Hemiptera > Aphididae > Rhopalosiphum > Rhopalosiphum padi. The sequence continues at coordinate 28,259,792 of NC_083597.1, read as the reverse complement.
GGCACCTAATGCAAGGGAAACGTCTTATTATAATGACAGTTGTTTAGTTGATTTCGTTGACAATGCATTTACATTTATACTAGCATCAATGTGTATAAAACACGAATTTGTTAAGCATAACTAAATCTATGGATTCAGAATCGAATATTTAAACAACGGTATTCAAATTATACATCAATATTTTTAAACATAATGAGCTCGCAAAAAATTACCGTGGTTAGACGAATACATTAATTGTGTTTTGATTACCAATGCGCAAGAGGTGCTAAACAAAACTTTTTGAATTTCTTCAATGGTTTAACGATCTCGTCGTTAGTTCATTCTTCAACTGGCTCTCTAAACCCACGACACGGGGTAGCATACAACACGTAACTACGAGGTACGGTTCATGACTCTTGAGTTACCTTTACTGAAAAATATAGGGGCGGACTGGCTCCTTAAGAGCGGCCCAAAAACCATTGTCTAACCTAATACCTAATTACAGCACTTGTATACATATTTAAAATACTACACATTTTCACAAACGGTGATGTTCAATGTAACCAATGGTGAAATAAGGATTAATAAAATTCAATAAAACCTCATTTTCGAGCGTTAATTATTAAACTTAAAAGTTACATGAATTTTTAAAACCCGATATCCTATAAATATCGCTTTTTTGCTATTAATTTCGTCAGTTTTTATTAATATTTTATTCAAATACTACAGAAAAATATAAAATACAGTAAAATCCCGTTACAACGAACTCCAGGGGACCGAATTTTTTTTCGTTATAACGGAAATTTCGTTTTAACGAAAATTCGAATAAGCTCTTTATAAGTCCTGATTTTCGGCAGGGGACTTCTATGACTTTCGTTATAAAGAGATTTTTCATTGTATTGGTATTCGTTGTAATCGAAATTTACTGTATAAAGTCTTACAAAAACTAAAATTAATTTTAAAATTTTTGTAATTTCGATGAATTTTAAATTAAAATTTCAAACACTTTTAAATTTCAAACACTACAAAAGTTTGGAAATATTTTTCTTCTATATTTTTGAATTTCTATTATAACCACTTATGACGTGGGAATCGTATATTAGAGAATATTCTTTAGTTTATTATTAGTTGTGACTAATGTATATTAAATAATTAAATAAATGTATAATAAAAAAATAAATAAACAATTTGTGTATTAAATACATAATAGAATAAATTCATTAATACATTTCGTACTTAAGTAAAACTGATTTTATATTTAATATTGGTATCAATTTGTAATTTTACCCTTATACATTTTTACACTAATATATTATAATAATGAGCATGCTTTGGAATTAGTATTTGTCTGGTTAAGTGTTACTCATATTATCGAATGTATAATAATTACTATTTGGATTTCGAGGTCATTTTCAGTGCAGATAATTGGGAATATTTTGTAGCATTTCATTAGGTGATGGTATCCTCGTATTTAAATGCTTTCAACATATTATTGCGAAAAATGGAAATTACATGCACACGGTTGTTGTGGAATGTTCGCCTGACATTATTGTACTAAGAGCGTAGGCATGTAAGGGGATGTCCAATTCCAGAATTTTGCGGGACAACATAATGAATAGGCTCATTATAGAGACTTACCTACAGATTTGAGGCTGTATCATCCGCGGTAAGACACGTGGGGTGGCGATACAGACTGGCAGTTGGGTCGATGTTGTGTGGCGTGTGATATTGGTATACGGGGCAAAGCGGACAAACGACATACAATATAACATTTTTCGATATTGTCAAAATAAAATGATTTATTAATGATATTATGCGATGAAATAAAAAGTAAACAACACTACATTTGGTAAAAATATTATTGCATTTTACACATTGTTGAGATACGTACATTATTCAAGTATTAAATAAACGGTTCTACCTAAACTGTATTGAACTGTATAATGAAGATTGTATGTAATATACTGTAACGGAAAATTTAATGAATTTTGATTTATCAAACGTTTCATCTAAAAATGTGTTCAGCGATCTAGTAAATTGTTATGATTTATTTTTATCGCTCCGATAAAATACGAGTATTGCCTCGACTCTTATTGGCATAGTAATATTTTATTTAGACGTATAATTGATGACCTGGTAAATTAAAGTAAAATAGTATAGGTCATAATATTATAAGCGTTCTGCGGACTTGGTTATTTTATCAGGCATAGATATTGTTCATACTGTTATCACTCACCCACTCAGTAATAATGACTTACTTAGAGGTCAAGTACACGTGCATCGCCTGCGCGCTTATATACATATTAATCTGGACCAGCTGAACGATGAAATGCTATTCTTGAAAAGGTTTGTTATTTTAAAACGTTAATCCATTAATACAAATTGAATGACTTTCCTGGCATTATGGCATATTATTTAAATTTAATAAGCGTGTTTATTGTTTATACATTTTGTAATATTGTATAAGCGTCTGACGTTCAGCATTAACCGTACCTCGCAACGACAATATATAGTCTAGCCTTATATACTCCGTACCGTACTCGTTAAAATATATAAGCTGTTCAAATATTGTAGATTCTAACCAAAGGGTGTACTGTTTATACCTTCGCATCTTTTTATTTCTAGTTTTATTTACTTATTCACTTCTCTCTTCCTCCGCCCCTCCCCCTTTAGCCGTCTCGTATTTTTTTTTTATTTTTTTTTTATCAGATTCAAACTGATTGCGCCCGTTTGAATCCTTCATTATGCCAAATATTGTCTGGGTGTACTGGGCGTGCAATCGTATTGTAAATAAGGCGGGTTTGGATCTACGCTGCAAATTGACTCCGAACCACTACTGCTACCACCATCCGATCCTGCTATAGCCGAGCGCTTTTGTTTGCTCTCGGTAGTAGGCATTGCACATATTGTGTATTGTTTTCCACTGCGACGACGTCATTAGGTGCTGTAGGATCGCACTTACTGGGTTTTCAAAATTTACATAACCATTTTCATCGTCATCACTGGCACCCAATAAAGGCGTCTTTTGAGATTTGTATAGCTATCCAATAGCCAAATAATTTACATAAATTGCTAAGAACCTCCTCAGATCAGGGATGAGTTTTAGGCAGATACGGCGAAGCGACCAATAATAGTAATATAAATACAGTTACCCGATATATTATCACTGTTGATACATGTCAATTAATTTAATATTCGACGATGTTGAAATGTTATTAGTCTAACAATTGGGATAAAAATTGATCGAATTCATGCGAAAAGAACTGAGAAATCGTATACATAATATAATTTTTAAATATTAACGTACATTTTATGCGTATTCTAATAAAACAATTATTAAATCTAAAATTCTTAGAAAGTATGGTCTTATCAAACTGAAACGTGCACAAAACTCAACAGATTCTTTCAATTTCAGAATTAATTTAGGTTTTGCTAAAATGAAAAATATGTTTTATAAATAAATAGTAATAAAATATATTAACCACTATTGTTTAAAATGCTTTATGCTAATTACAGTTTTTTTTAATTTTATACTGGTATCAATAACTAAGTGTTTGGAAGAAGTAAATTTCAATTAAAAATAATAAATTAATATATTTATAAAATATGGTGTACATAGTTGAATTTGAATGATGAATTTTATTCATAATACACTGAAGTCTGTAAAAATTGAATTTAAAAATAATATATATATATATGTATGTGTTATTTTATTTACAGCCATTTCTGAACGAAATTTAGGTTAATCAAACATTTGGTTTTCCATTAGACTACGAAACAAGTAGTGAAGTAAATAATGAGATGTTTCACGTGTCTGGCACTACATTTTATATCTGTCACAAACAGATAATCCAAAGATAAAGATTTACCGATTAGTTGAAATACAATTTTGAAGATTTATCATAGAATTGCTATTCGAAAATTTAATTCATTGTAGGATAAACTGAATTCTATAATATTATATATAAAATGAGACGACAACTTTTAAATTACAAAACTAACAAAACTTATCGAATTTATTTAACATGTTTATTGTTTATGTTATCTTAATGATTACAATATATATTTTAAAATATAAAATTGTAAGACTCTAATGTAGGTACTTAATGTTTTGTTATATGACATATTATAAAACATAAATTTAGCTATCAACTTAAAATTTGTTTTTTATTTACACAGACAATTTTTAGAAATTAGCTAAGTTAACCATTCAATGGAACTGTTAAAAGTTAAATCTATTGTATATATACAAAGTACATAATACGTAAACATAACATTATTGTTACAAATATATATAAAAACAATTTAACAGAAAGTAGAAATAATTTCTGATGAGTATTCAATTTTAATATTAAAATGCAGTATTTAAGTAATCATTAATAATCAAAAAATTTTAGCATACTACTGCGTATTTAAAAATCATAATATTTGTATTACTTTTTTTTTTTTTTTTGGTAGTTTCTTAATAATTTAAAATGTGCGCTTAAGTGATTACATTCTTTCTTAATATTGGTTATTTAAATATCATCTTAAATAACCAGCATTTATATTATTTTAAATTTCAAAAGTAAATACTGCTGATGAAATAACTTTTATCCAGTGAATATTTTTAAAATGGAAGGGTTTAACTTTGCTTTAAATGAGGAAAGTCATATATAAAACAACTATTATAATAATTTTGAAAACCTAAATATACACTTGGAAAACATCAAACCTTGAACATCGATAGAAAATTTTGAGGTTATAAATTTCTCATTGTGAACAATTAAAAAAAAACTATTTTTTCATGAAAAAGGTTGTAAGAATTTGGGTTTTTGTATTTTTCAAAAAGAGTTACTTGAATAATAGTTATGTTTTCATATTTTTTTTTTATATATACTCGTATAGCTATTAGGCGTTTATTCAAATTGCTAATAACGTAGAAAATAATATGGGTTTTATTAATTTATATTAACAATAAGTGCCTTATTGATGTTTATCAACGTCTTAGGAAATTGCATTATTATTGCATTATTGTTTATGACGTTTATGTGTTAACCAAACAATGATTTCTGAAGTGTTCACAATAGCTTTATTTCTATTTAGAATAATTTTTGTAGATAGGTATTGCAATTTAAGATTATAAGATGTAATTAAGCAATTTATAAAAGTATAGTCATTTTCCAAAGAAAAACGGGTATTATTACAATAATCCAGTTTTCAATCTAATTGATTTCTTTATTATGTTTAGGTGGCAAACTTATTGTCAAAATATTTTTTTTTAAGCATTTAAAGTTAGAATTTTATGAAAATTCATTAAAATTAAAAAAATTATTAATATTGTTAGAAGTCATAAAGATTGTTCTGTTTATACCAATGATTTTAAAATTGTTTATTAAAAATAAAAATTACTAGAAAGTCAGATTAATTTTATATAACCGTTTGCAGATTAAATTTTTTTTATGACATTGCATATTCAATCATATTATATATTATCTATTTCCATCCAAACGTTTTTTTTGTGTTGTAATTTAAAAACAAATAACCGTAGATACTTAAATTTCTACAACATTTCTATATTATCATTTTCTATACATGGTAAAAATTCTTGAAAAATTATAAGTAGTCATATTGGAATTAAAAATCTAAATAATATACAAAAACAATTATTTTGTTATGATTAAAAAACATAATTCACGGAACTTTTATGCATATTATGAATTTTACTACATGCACACAATGAAATTTTCAAAATATTTAGATTAATTTAAATATAATATTATCTATTTAAAATATATGAATCTATTGACATTATTTTACAGTATTTACAGTAAGGTATAATTATCAAACTCATAAGTTAATAACATAGTCTTACAATATGGAATAAATATATATTGTTATAATAATTAAATACTAAAAATTTAATAAATTTAATGTTTTCGGGAAAAAATGATATCATCTTTTTCTAAAAGTAAAATAAATTGCTTCAATAGTAACATTAAACAACTTATTACGAAGCATACTTAGTGATAATGGCTGACAGATCGCATCTGCTCAGAACCGTTGTTCGTAAAGAATGACATATCATTGAATTTAAATTTAACACCTTTAAAAAAAAACCCAATCGATACCTTATGTAGTTATGTACAGCAAAGTGGTATCAATATGCTCACCTTTATAAGTATTTGTAACTAAGGCTTTAATGTATATATATATATATATATATATATATAGTTATTATTACACTTCCTAGAAAGAAAAAGTATAATCTATATAGTATTTGTATATAAATAAGTATTTGGAGGTACCTTACAAAAATAAATTCTACAATGGATTTTGAGTAATTTTTTTTAGTTTTTTTTTATGTTTAGAAATTATGTTACCTGTCATTTTCATTTCTTTATTAGTTTCTAGACATTATTATTATCGGCTCAATTCCAGTTTATGAATACTTTTAAAATTTCACATCTACTTGATTAATCCATATCAAACACGCACTGATTTAAAATGTTAAACTTAATTTTCAAACAGCACGTGGTGGATTCAACCACAAAAGAAGATGGCACTGCATCAAACCCGAGAATACGCACACACGTGAATATTAATATTCAAACGTTATTTTGAATACTGATATAGGCACGTCGAAAGAGGGTTGGTGAGTGTGAAATTCATATTCGTAAAACAATAAATAACTTTCCATAACATGGTTATACGTTCACAAAAGAAAATTGCTGGAATTCATTGGATTTGTTTATATTTGTGGTAAAGAAAAAGGAATAAAGTTGATGACATTTTTCTGACAAATAAAAAATCAATTTTCCACATAGTCATTAAACTAAAAAACTTAATGCACATTAATATAGATGAAAATCAATCTTTAAATGTCTTTACTCTAAAAAATTAATATTAAACTGTCGACAATAAAAATATACATAAACATTGGTAAAAGTGGAAGTTCACTTAGATAATTTAATTCCATGATATAATGATATATTTTGTAGGTACATATTTTTGAAATAAATATGTGAAGGTATTTATCAAAGTGCGTTTAAAAAAAAAAAAATGCTAATTTATTGTTATTATAATCATTTTGTGTAGTGTGTATATTGTATATATTACCATAGTACATAAATAAATAATACTATGATGTTTCACCTTAAAATGGCGATAAAAATAAAATTGTAAAATATAATGATTGTATCATAGGTTTAATAGGTATAATATTTGTATGGTGCCATTTTAAATTTAATCTGTTTATTATTCGATTTTAAGCTAAGAATGAACGCAATTTATATAATTTTTCTTAATATTTTTAGAAACAATGTGGTGAAAACGTGTATTGGCCTTTTTATAGTAGGAAATAAATATTTTCATTAGCCTGGTCCACTTTTTTCAAGCCAATTTAGACATATTGTATTCAAATGTGTGTTTATGTGTGAATTGAGAGTGTAGGTAAATTTATACAAATAAAAATGTAAAAATATTTCTTTTGGAAACTAATATGTGTATATTATTATAAACACTTTTGCACGTTTGTAGTTTGATTAATTTTTATGACTAGTTATTACTTAAAAATTACAATAATACCAAGAACATAAATAAATACAATTACATTTTGATACCATAATTAAAGTCAAATGCCATACTTATTTAATTCAACGGACCTCTTACATTTTGTTTTATTTTTTATACTATTTTGTTATCTAAATTAACTATAATTTTATTTTTAATTCCATTTTTTATTGAACAATCTATAAAATAATTGTCTAAAATAATAGCAAGTTCTATACAATAGGTTTTTGGTCGATTGTAAGTAGTTGGAAAGGCCTTTAAATTGAAAGCTGACTTATTCAGATAGCCGGTCATAGCACTATTTGCGTTTTGAGTTCCCAACATGCAGGTAACCAAGAATAATGGGGCCTAACAACTCCGTTACGAGTAGGTTGTGATGCCATGGTTTTATAGACGAGGATAAAATATTTTATAAAAAGTATTGCCCTCTTTTTGGATGAAGAAATAGAGATATCATTAGTGTGGTAAGATACATAGTAAAAGGCTTTAATGATTTGAAGGATATACTCGCATTTGGATTGGAAGATTTGGATGCAGTTTATGTTAGAGGGTTTAGTTTGAGCTGGATTCTATAGGTTTTATAGACCTATCATTTAAATTTAAAAACATATTAAAATTAAAATAACTAAGTATACCTTTTTAAATAATATGATAAATTCAATTAATTAAAGTAAATTGTAATACCATATAAATAATATCGTTTTACTGAAAATTAATTAATAAAATAATAAAAATGATTTCATAATAAATAGGAAATGCATTATTGTCACAAACCTCTTCATACTATATTACTGTAGATTGGTATTAATTTATTAGTTAAATATGAGAATTTAGTTAAAAGTTATAGTTTAATTTATTAAATTGAAAATATATATATATATATTAAGAAATTAAATTAAATATCATTTAATTAAAATGTAATAAATTTATTACATCACATACATATTATTAAATGATAATAGGTCTATTTGAAACCTACTATATAGTAGAGCCAGCTTCTAAAATTTTTTTTAATTAAAGTTTGTAGTATAAATGTCATTTTTTTTTTGATTCATTGAAAATAATATAATATACAATGTATGTAAAATTAATTTATTGGAAATCATTATTAGAAAGAAATACTTGTTTATTAGACAGTTGATTGTATGAAAATTCGGCAGCGATGAAAACTAGAAAACGAGTAAGTGAAAAAAATAAGAATAAACAAGTACTGGAAAAATTGGCGTTGTTGTAGGGTGAGAGCTTTGAGCGTCACAATCGAACATTGTCATCTCGACAGATGCCAAACGAAAATCCCTGGTTTTAAATAAGTCATAATGCTGATTCGCATAGTAGATCTCGAAAAGAATATTGTGTTTTTCGATTGGCCAAAGATTTCAAAACTCAATAATGTTGATTGTTAACTAAAACATGTATTCTAAAATAAATTTTTTTCTTTATAATAATGAGACATTAATATAATTTTAAAATTGGTTTAAAAAGACTATGAACTGTATTTTGATACATTTTTAGCATATAGATTTCACCTGTACTTTTTCATTTGAAAAAATATAAACTTTCTATGAAACTAAATGTTGATAAACAATTTTTTGCTGGATTAATTATACGAAAACGTAATACATGGTTCCTCACAAGTAGTTTATTCTTAAGTTGAAATCCAAAAAATATCTAAGTACATCCGTATATAATATATAATATATATATATATATATATATTTTTATACTTTTTTTTATTGACATTTGAAGTTTAAATTTGAATGAAATAAAATATTTAAACAAAAAAATAAAAATTTAATTGTTTTTAAAATATATTATTTGTAGGGATTGGATAATTTAATGTAGGTTTTAATAATAATAATAATTTAAGTACCTAAATTATTATATTTTGCATACACAATTCAATTTTGTATTATTTATTTTAATATATTGCTATTCATACTACGAAGTTATTCACACTGTTCTATTGTAAGGTGGTATGTCTCAAAATTTATCACATAAATAGTTTTGAAATAGCCTATTTATTGTTTTAGGTTTTTGATCAGATTTCATTAATACAAAAATTAAACAAATTCGAATAAATTAACTAAAGGCATCATAATAAATAAGTAAATTTGATAATATTTTTTTTTCTATATTCACTACATATTTAAAAAAAAAAAGTATTTAACTTGTTAAATACCTATAACATAACTATTTTTAAGAAAGAGCTTCGTATGTTGTGATTTATATGATAAGTTCAATAGCAACGAGATAACAACAATGAAAACGATGAACGATAACATAAAAAAGAAAATACAAAAATAAGTTAAGTTTAGCTTCTACTTTGACTCGTACAAGTAAATTATCTATACACTATATACAAGTACATATATATTTATATTATATTGCAGGATCACAAGAGTACAACGATCGCGGTGGCGTATACTTCGGGAGGAGTTTAATCAATACGTTATTATGATACGTTATAATAATCTGATTTAATGGCATTCTTATAATGCGCAAATGGTATGCAAAAAGTTTCCAAAAATATTTTATCGATGTTGACATTCATTGTAGGTACAACGTGCACAAAAAGAAAAAAAAACACAGTTAAATTAATAAAAATCAAGATGAAATCAACAAAATAATGGTCAATATAAGGCCAACAGAGAGTAGGTATGTTATTATAAAAATTAATATTTTTTTGATAATAAGAAACAATTTTATCTGGTTAATTTAAAAAACTATTTTGTTGTTTTGAAATAATACGCAGTTAGCATATTTTTTATAATAATAAAATAATTCGTTTACTGCCTGTCGTGGCACACTGAGTTTTGTTATTTCTGCAGTCATATCTCACTCGTGAGACGTAAAAATAAAACAATTTTACCCAAGTCTGTCTTTAATTATTGGAAAATGAATTAATATTTTAGTAGGTACCTATAATTATCATTTTTTTTTTTCATAAATAAAGTTATAAAATTTCGTCCAAGTAAATTGTATTATTTTTACCACTTTTTATTATCATTACATTATAAAAACTGTATTTTATTGCACTTCCGAATCAGAGTTTAAACGAGTTATCATCAACGCGTATCTAAAGTTGTTCTTTGATGATGTCCAGTCCTACCGATAACTTCTACCACATCATACGCACCGATAAAATTACGTACATTTAGTAACGTATTACGTTAATGTAAGGCGTTTCAATCTATCCCAATAAAACTAAATTGCTATTCGATTGCGTACACATACTATTTTAAGGCGCGTGATATATACTTATATCAATACCATCACGAGTCGTACTACAGCCGAACGACCGTCAAATAAACTAGTCGACTCCGTACTGACTAAAAATACTGATTACTGATTACGTTAAACAATGTGTGGTAGACGTTGAAGTTTATCGAATCCCGTGTTACTTTGTACGACGATATATTGAAGGCATCCGGGCATCAGACTAATGTCAAATCAGTGCGAGTTACTGTATAGGATTTTAATTCAAATCTCATCGAAATTATGTCGAACGCCTAAGTAATAAAATCGATCATTAGAAAACAAAAAGCCACCGTCTAATGCCGATATGAACTATAAACTATGATACACTTCGTGTGGCCGGAGGAGCATCAAATTCAACAATATTTTATTTACTGATGTCCCAAAGTCGGTTGATGAACACTAACACTAACTTTACATTTAGCTTAGTTTTTTTTGTTGTCATTTTGATCTATAATGGTGATCGAACTGGTGACGGTAAGAAAGGTGGTGTATATGACACAACTTCTGGGTTTTCTGATTAGGGAGGGATGGGTTCGGTCTAGAGGGTTGCGCATATAGAGGGTAAGACACAAACACAGAGTGATGGGAGATTTAATGACGGGGAGGGGGGCTTGGGATGTGTTTGAACTTCGGTATGACGGGTTGAGTCAGCGGTTGTCAGAAAGAGGTATAGGATTCATGGGATTTGTGAGGGACACAGAACTGACCAAATCATATTGCTAACCTACGACTACCGTATTACTAATTGTCATATAAATATATTAAAAATATCCTTAAAAATAGATGCTAACATGATGTGTACTCACTAAGAATGTTTTTTTGTATAAATTGATTTTTACGCAACAAATTATTATTAATTGTAATTGTTTATGAAAGTTTATAGTTTACATACCTACAAGAAAATCTGAATACTCAATTCATTTTTAAAAAATTAAACTTAATTATTTAACTATGATTTTTTTTTAAATTGTACGAATAATCACCGAGTATATTATGCAATATATACGTCATAACAGTATAATGTAATGATTTTAAAATATATTATTTGAGCTGATAATAATCCAAATGTTTAAAATAAATAATATTTAAACCTTATTACATATAAATTTAATATAAATTGAAATAAACAATTACTAATAAATGAACATTTTAAGTTTCTACTACTAAGAAATTGTGAATAAATATAAAGTCTTTCACGACTTCGTGTTTTATGCATCTTACCATTTATTTATTTTAGTCATAGAATAATTTTGGTAGTTTTTTTTGGTTTTTATGAAAACAAATAACATGACACTTTTAAAGTACCTACTACTTGTTTAGTATTTTCTATCTATTGTCATATTGAGATGACTACTAACAGAAACTTTTAAATATACAATATGATGAAATGGGATAAGGGTATCATCTAAAGAAAAAAATACATTTGGAAATTCAGTTCTATGTTTTAATTTATTCTTTAATATCTATAAGATATTTTCTTATGGGTAATAAGAAATTATATCAAGTGTAAATCTTTTTTATTTTATATTTAACGATCTTATAGTTTTTAATTAATAATACAGCAGCTTGAGGTTTTTAATTATTGAATTAAATATTAGTAAATACAGTATACATATTAAAATAATAATTACAGTTTAATTAATAATGAAAAGTCTCGTAAAAAGATTTTTGATGTCAAGATTAATAATAATCGGCGACTTTAAACATATTACGGCAGTACAGTATATTATATAATATGTACACAGTACACATAAGCAAGTAAGTATTTATGTGAGTGAAGTGTATATATGTATATATATTATAAACTCATATACATTTTTTTTTTATGGATCTTGATTGTGGAGTCTTAACTTTTCTCGGCAGTCTATCCAAAGTCGACAGAGTGAAAATGCCAATTTATATGACAAAGCCTATTATAGTGTTTCTATTAGAACGGGATTTACATAATGGTTGCGGGACCCCATCTGCTGAACTACACTCCTATGTCATTGTTGGCTGCTCAAGACCGCCATAATTGAATTATTATTCACTGAAATAAGTCAGAAACTATTGAAGCAAATACAATAGCCATAAAATATTATTTACCTGAAGTATAATGTGTGATAGATAGATGTTTTCTTTCACAATAAATTTAATGGTAAATTTAAAATTAAATCAAAAATTAAGTTTTTAAGAAACTAATTTCAAATTATATTCATTTTTTTTTAGTAGGTAAACTAAAATATTTATTTTTATATTACACGATTAGTTTAAAATATAACATTGAGTGCAGTATTTTAGATAGTATTTCAATGATTTTTTTCATGATAGTTTGGATTTGGAACAAAGTAAATTAACTTTAAATTATTACTATTTTGTACTGGGTTTATTATAATATTATAATATTAATGGTTTTTTAATAATAATTTAATGAAAAGTTTTCATATAAACATAATATATAAAAAATGGTTTTAATAGAATAGGTAAAATCAGTTATATTTTAAGGTTCATTATAAAACGTTTCTAATATATAGTTATAGGTGGACGACAAAATATATCACTTCTTATTTTTGTATTAATAATATTTTTGTTGCAAATCATTCATTGAATAACTCAACTTTTTACTTTTTATTATAAACTTTATTTAATCTACAGTGAATAGTATTATTGTAAGATGTGAACATACAATATTTATTTATTATCATGATATTGAAATTTTATGAAGTTTATGAAAATACTTAATATACAATGTTTTATTTTATTATGTCCGTTATTGTTTATGGAGATTATTTTTTACGATCCTAATGTGATCGGTTAGATGTTTATTTTAAAAATATTAATTAATTGAAAAACAATATTACTATGTGTAAGACGAAAATTCTTACTGACGAAGAAAATATTTTAGGGGAAATTAAAAGGGAAAAGTCAATGAATGGAAAAATAAAAAATAAAAATACTATAAATAAATTATTTTCCTTTAGTCATGAGATATATTATATTATACGTACGTACGTTGATTTATAGAGACAAGTGGGTACATAAGCAACAAAATGAAAAAAATGTACAAAATTGAAATATTTTTAATTATATTAGTATCAGTTGATTGGTTAAACTATGATATTATAATATAATATACATTTATTCATAAAACATATAACGCTCGGTCACTTAATAGTAATTTTTAATACCGATAAAAAAGTAGTTTAAACTTTTGATTTTATTAGAAATCTTCAATATTCATGTAATTTGTTTTAATGGTTTTAAATTAGGGCACATTAAAAATACACATTGTTATCAGTAAGTACAACAATATAATTAAATTTATTACCTTTCTAAATTTGCATCATATAAAATGTAAATATTTAATCTAAAAACATATTCAAATTAATTAATTTTACATTTTAATTAATATAATATCGACCATTTGTTTGTATAATAGCCTTAATGTTTCATCCTCTGAAATACATTTTGTTATAATAATGAGTTAGATCATTTTGATGTTTTTAATACGTACAAGTATTCATTTGATTTTTTTTCAACCTCTAAGCAGTCAAATAAAGTAATACCTATTGAATCAGTTGTGAAATTCTATTAGTAAATTAAAAATTCACTACTGATATTTTATTAATAATTACAATATTATACGTCGTACTATTAACCTTTTTTATTGTGTAGCTTCAATAACATAGACACTTAAAATATGTATATTATCATAGCATTGAGTTTTGACACTGGACGATTGATATGTTAAAATTATTTCCGTTCTTTGCGCGTACAATAATACCTCTGTGTACCTATGCACGTCTGTTAAACTTCTGTTAGCAGCATGCATTATAGACGCACTAAAGAATCGGTGCAACATAGCTCTTACGAGTAATAATTACTGGATTTCCACGTCAAGACAGTGTTATACCTAGAGCATTCGAATGAAAACTTAAATTTGAAACGGCGCATTAAATCGATCCCGGCTGGGTACTCTATTACCGTAACAATAGACCTTTGGTTGTAATGTCTGTAATATAACTGCGTCGTTATTTCTCGTTAACCTTACAATGTAATGCGCCCTATCTGAAAACGTTGATTGGAAACGGGGGTAGCAGTAGATATAGTAGCAAAACGGTAAATGATCATCCCTTGGATCCCCACTACCACCACCACTACACCCAAACGCCACCCACTCCCACCCAACATTCACCAGCTCACCAAACAATGTTATTTTCATCAATTTTGTATTGCCTAGGGTGACTATTACTACTATGATTACTCTGCGCGTAAAACATTATGGTACTGACTACTGAGTGCTTCACATAAAAGGGGTGGGAAAGCTAAAAATGCAGAAGTCAATTATTACTTGTACAAACGTGTAAAGGGAAAAAGCTGGGATCTATATAATTTAATTTACGAACTAGTGCAGTAGTGTATATTATTATATGTGTGCGTAGAAGTTTTAAGTGTATAGTAGCTATATTGTATAGAATATTACGTCAGCTGTTCAATTATATTTGTGCTTACAAAACAATTAATTTGTGAAAGTTTTTTTAAAATCATATATGATATCGTTTACATTACACAATCAATGGTCTTATTCATTATGACGTGCACTACGAGTGATATATTTTTTATATTTAACCTTATTTTGATTTACGATTGATAAAAAATGCTTAGCGTAGTACTAGATAATTTGATAACAGTATTTACCAATAATTTTATAAATTATAATATTTTCTGTTACGTAGTCAAAAAAAAAAAAAACTCTCAAACACATAATATTTTTAAACCTATTTAATACTATTCTTTATTTTGTGTGAAAACTTATAAATATAGTGTAATCTTGTTTAATTTTAAAACAGAACATTTTTGGTATAAACTGATACACATTTCATAATTCATTAAATATTTATTAGGTATCAATTATACATTTCTTAATTTCTTGATATGATGGCGTATAATGTGTTATGTGTGTACCATGTTTTGTGTTAATACATTTACATTAACTGGTAAATTACATATTTTATAAATCCACGGTGTACTTACGTTCTAAAAAGTTAAATAAAATTGTCAGTTGTGATTTCAGAATTTTTTAAACTCTAGGTTGATTTGATATTTTTTTCTTGAAATTATAAACCAAAAATAAATTTATTAGCCAGAATGAAGATCAATTTTGATGTTAAATAGTTAATGATTAATAATATAATATTGTATTATTTTAATAATAATGTTGAATTGTATAATATGACGTGTCAAGTATATAAGTTTAGGCTGAGGTATTGTATAGGAAAATATAGTGGTACCTCGTGTACTTCGTATGAATATTAATTTAAAAATAATTAACTTACCTTTTCGTAAGGAAAAATCAATATTATACAAATTTAAATAACAATTATATAGTAAATATTGAATTTAATTGTTGAGTATTATAATTATTTTAACTGGAATACTGATTGAATATAAAATGATTGAGTTTTATAAATAAATTTACAGTATTATTTTAAAATATAAACATAACGATCAATGTTTATAAACATAATTCAATGCAAGTAGATTATTATTATTTTTAATTTATAAAATAGAAAATAGAAAAGACATAAATTAAAAACAGTTGTGTTTTACAAAAAGGAATGTTTAGATATGCGTATTTTTAGTATTTATATTATATTATATTTAGATATTAATGAAGGTATGACAAATGGAATCATAACATTTTAATTTATCCAATAATTCTGCAGATGCTGTGGAAATGTTTGTTATGATATAATAATATTTAGTTTTAGTTTATTTTACCCAAAATGCATACACATTTAGGATTTTTTTTTAAAACATTTTTTACTTCATAAATTTAAATGTTTATTATTCAGTATATAATTTGAGTCTATGTTTTTTCCTTAAATTTTTACCTATGTAGAATATTTCTTATTTATAAAAGTAATAATAATAAAATAATTAATTATTTTGCCATTATTTGCAAAGAAATAAGAAGAAAGAGAATCACTCACTTAAGTAATACATTTTCCAAATGAATACGTTCTTAAACTGTTAAAATCTGTTTGTAATACGTTTGGAAAAAATAAACAATTTTAGTGTCCATAAGTATTAGAGAAGAAAATCCTAAACCCATCAACTCCAATTATCTTTGTTGAGAAACCTATTTCCAAACCACCTGTATTTGCAGGCAACGATAAACCCTCTCAGATGTCATTTAAGAAATGAGAACCATTTCACCTTCATATGTCTGTATAAACAATAAAAGAGTACAAGAGGAAGAAAATGGGAGAGGTATCAGTTATGATTGTATTTTGTACGAACAAATTACATGGGATGTTGCTCGGGTACAGATGTAAAAATTATATCACCAAATCTTCTAATAATAAAATCAAATCTTTGGTAATATTGTCTTATATCCGTTAACTATACCACAGCCGGCACAGCTTACAGAACATTGTGTACCATAATTAGTTAAATTTCATAATAAATACTCACATATTTTTATGATTCTTCAAAATATTAAAATTTCATTTATTGGTTTCAATATTTCTAATGTATGAACACGAAAAACTAAGTTTTTGAATAATATTCAGGATTATTATTGGATCTTAGCTCTATGATTATATAATTAAAATGTCTCATTTAAATGAAGTCGTCAAAGCTAATATTTTTTTCTACTACACATTACTAATTATAATTTATATCCATTAACTGTCCATATTAAATGATGTACATATTGTAATAAATCAATTCATTATTGATAAAACTATTTTTTCACTTGGTCTGGACCCGTTAAAAATGTACTGTCTTCTATAAGCACATTCAAAATATATTTAATACTTATTCAAATAAATTTAAATATATTTTAAATGTTTTGATTTAATTTATTAAATAATAATGCTATTAATGTAATTTAATGCCACAGATGACAGATATTAGCTAAAAATATTTTACTGTGATAGCCAATGGCCATAGTTGCTTGTGGATTAAAAATAAAACAACTTTTAGTGTCTCTATAAATATTAGTATAGATAATCATATTATATGATTGGGTTTAGCAAACATTTTTTACTAAATTTTACCGATTTTAGGAATTTTGGTTTTTAAGATTATTGCCCAACAAATGATACATATTTTATCTATCTATACGTATAAACACGAATAATTTTAGGTAACTTATCAGTTCGTCGTCAAATAATATTTTATTTGATATAAGCACATAATATAATACACTTAGAATGCCATAACATAATAATATACGCGGATCACATAGTGCTATACAGTTAAAAATAAAATTTTCACTAGACCTGTAAATGATGTGTTTTCAATGAAAGCACTCTTGTCGAACAATACCTACTTCTATCGACCATAATGGCGTGATCGGGTATGGGCGGGTACACAGAATATCGGATGTGTAAAATATAAAAATGTTCGTGGACGTACGAAGAACACGGTAAAGCCATTATGCGCTTAGCAGATTTGAGAGTGTAATAAACAATAATTTAAAAGGCACTGATGTTTTTCTTCTGCAAAAATTACACGGTGATAGATACCGAATAATATGGTTAAATAGTTCAATTTCGCCACATTTCGGGCAGATCGGTTTTTTATCTCACGGGTGGCACTCGCGGTCTGCAGTGCTGCAATGGCGATGAAAGCATTTCGGTAGTACCTACTTATTTGCATGTCTCCATCGCGCACGTCATAATATATAACTTTGTAATAGTAGCTCAAAACTCTCGTGAATAAATTATGTTGCACGGTGAGATACATATATAACGTGGAAATGTTATGTACCTATGCGCGTGTGTGCGCGGAGGAACGAAAGGAATTTAGGTAGACGTGTACATGATTTTGTTCTCTTCATTCATTTATAATATTTGTATTTTGTGTTTGCCTCAACGTCATGAATAGTTTATATTGTCCGTCCGACGGGAGAACTGCTGAACACAACAATATTGCTACATATCCTGCCGGTGAGACGGGCCAAAGATAATTATATAGAGCGGCGGTGGTCGTCATTAACAACATGTCTTGAAAGGTCTTTTGAATGTTTGAATAGCACAGAAAATCATTACGACACAAATGGGAATGTACAATGGCCAGATTAAGCTCGCCGCTGGTCTCGTCTAAGTATAAACGTTTCTCTAAGACAAATAATCTGTCTAAGTTGGTCATTTAATTCTGCGCACTGTGACGGATATTATTATAAGACTTAAATTTAGTAATTATAACTAAATATGCACACTACGTGTATACTGTATACATTAAAACTATATATTAGTCAGTGAATGAATACGGCTATAAATTATAATAAATTTATTTATAAATGGTATATAATATATCATTATTATTATCAGTTGAAAATTTTTTTTAGTTAATATACTCGAATATTGATTAATGTGATTTTAAACCTTTACATAGATTAGTTTTCAAACCATTTTTCATTCTGGTGAATAATAAATTATAATTGAAGACTCATCATATAACAATAGTAAGAAATATAATATGACTACTTTAACTATTTAAAACAAAAGAAATCGTAGAAATTAATTTCTTCAATGAAATAATTTGTCGAATGAAATATCTATTTATATTTATATTGAAAAAATATTTGTATTTATAAATATATTTGATTAGTGTCTTCTAATGATAATATTATGAGTATAAAATAGTGTAACGTATGTGATCGTACAAATATTGATAAAGGAATTAAAATTAAATATTCTGTATAGTAATATTTAATGCGTTTATTTAGTAAAGAAAATTTAAGTGAAATTTCTTTTTAAATAATACTGTTTAGGTATTATTACCCTTTAAATTATTTTTAGATCCCGAGAAAAACAATCAATACATTCATTTTACAATAACAAGATATTTTTGTGTCTGTAAATAAATTTGGGGCAGTAAAAAAAATTTAAAATTGGGAAAACAAAAAAATCAAAAAAATAAGGATTACGTGCATTTTTAAGCAAATCCAATTTTCAACACAATCGTCTTTTTTTTTTGTTGTAACTATAAATACGAATAAATGTAGATACTTGAAATGTTCACCAGATGTTTATATTATCATTTTCCATTAAAATATTAAAAATATTTTGACTATTACTAAGCTATTTATAAGTATGAGAAATTATCAATTTATTTCTTAGTATTTTTTCTAGAAATTATTCGCTGGTTAAATATGTATGAAAATTTAATATTCAGCTCATAATATTAATATTTCAATTAACAAATATTAAATATCTTTAGTCTCAACATTTTTTTATGAGTATGTATTTAAAGTAAAAATCTTAACAAAATTCATACTAATAAAAATATTGAAAATTAGCAAATTATTTGGTGAGAGTTCAGAAATGTTTTTCACCTACAATGATATATCATTGAATTGAAATTTAAAACACCCTTAATAGAGATCTACTCGACACCTAATGTACAGCAGAGCGGTACCCATTCTCTTATGTTTTTATTATATGAATATTCACTGTTTAGTAGCAGTAGTCACAATATAATTATCTCTTGTGGGTACCTCTACATCTCACTTGAATATTGTGAAAAGTAAGTGATTTTGAAATAAAAAAATAAAAATGTGCAAGTCAAATGTCAAAGGAACTCAGTTTATGTTATTTGCTTTACTTAATAAAGTTTTATTATCGTAGTCAAACGATAATTAGTTTATTCTATTTTTTGTACCTACCATTTAAATATTATACATTTATATTGTTATACAACTGTTCGAATTTATCAGGAAAAATTTTTTCCACAGCATCTAATTTTATCCAGAGAAAGATCTTCAGTGCATCATTTGATTTGTAAGTAATTTTGTTTATTTAGAGAAAAATAAATAAATTGCATATCCAAATTAAATTTATTATTCATTGGCGAAACTAGAGTTTAAATATGTATAGTGTACAAATGCAAGGTTCACAAAATTGTGAGAATAGTAGGTACTGCATGGTAACCTCATAAAAAAATCATTCTAAAATTTGGATAGATAAAAAAATTAAAAACATGCATTATTGTAAAAAAAAAAAAATACATTAATCGAATTTTTCTGATTTTGAAGTTATTTAAGAACAACTTATAACGACCTCGTTTAACATTTTCTAACTTAAGATATTTTATTGTTTTTTTAATTACCTACCAAATAATTGTCAACTTGTACATAAATTGTTTAAATTTTATTTCATTTAAATAATTTCATAAATGTTATCTTCACATATCTACACAATTTTGAAATAAAAAAAAAAGTTTCTATACGATGGATTACTCACATTTTTCAATTCCAGTAATTTAGAATTACGAAAAGTATGGACATTGGACACTGAAGCCATATATACTGTACAGCAGAGGTGTACGCCATTAAATAGATTTAAACCGTTATTTGGTCTAATCCAATTTTAACTTCTAAAGACCAATTAGGTATAGCCGACAAAGTTCAGTGATCGGGAAAGGAGAATACTCTGAAACTTTTTCTACGCTACTAATTACTGTTCTTGGTGGTCAAACCAGATATTAGATGATAAAAATCGATTTTCGAACTATCTTTTTTTCACGAAAAAATAAAGCCAAGTTTAGTTGACTACTTTTGATAATTTCATAAGTGTAGTTGCATGTTTTTTTATCTCAAAATTAAAAAAACATAGTTAGGTTCATAGAATAGTTTAGATAAAAAATTAAAAAGATATAATGAAATAACTTGTATATAATATTATAACGATTAGAGCAAACATTTTCAATGATATAATCAAGTAAGCTTTCGAATAAATTAAGAATCATAAAACAATTCTAATAGAAAATATCAAAAAAATAAAAATAGAGTATAATTTTTTATGAAGATGAGTTTTAAGAAAATCGTATTATATTTAATATAACTAAACATATAATAAGTACATTATATAGAGATACATTATACACACATCACTATTTTGATAATTTTACAAAACAAATATAATTATTAATATACATGAGTGAAGTTATATAATACATATTTGTTATAAAATGCTGTAGGTATTTTTTTGTAGATTTAACTTCAATATGTAAGAAAATGTATTTACTGTCTTGTTTATTTACAATAATATTCTACTATTTCAGTATAAATATATATCACAAGTAATTTTATTTTATATAATATTTTAATAATTAATTCAATTTATCATTTTATTTATTCAACTAAACATAAAGGTCATCACTATTTTTTTCTATCGTTTTAAACCTTATTATTGAGCACATTTATTAATTTAATTTCGTTGAAAAATATTTGTTATGGAGTAAATATAAAAATCAACGTATGTTTAATGAAATTTGTGGTTTCCGTTATAAATTGAAGGCTATAAAAGGGTTTAGAATTTGTCCCTGAAAAATAACATAACATTATGTATTGTGGCATTGAAAATTTTTAACGGCATTAATAAACTACGAAAATCCACTCAAGGGACAATCATATTTTCGGTACAGTAATCATTGATTCTTGTCCATTATTTTTGGTTCGATAACTACGAAGAGTTTGGATATAGCTTACCTATCCCCGATAATATCAGAATAGAATTTGGGCTTCGATACATTTTGGTGTTGTTGAACTCTGAAACTTTGAAAAGGATAACTGTTAAACTTTTCTTTTTATTACATGTATTATTTTGAATTATTTTTCCTCCCTCAAAAATTGAATGGCTTAATTTTACCAATATATATATATATATATATATATAATATTATCTTCACACAATAATAATATACTTTTAAATTTATAGTTCAAAATATAATCGTGTTGTTATTATTATAATAATAAAGCGCTGTTATTTCATAAAACATTATATTTTATTGTATGGCAAATAATATACGAAATTTGAGGTCATGATTCTGAGAAATTTAATGCGAAACGATTGTTTCAAAATCGTACTATAATGGATTTTAATTCCTTACAATTAACTTATATGTTCTCCATATGGTTAAACTATTAATTTACTACAATGTTCATCGATAGTTTTAATGCAGTAGATTATTAACACAGTCACAATCCGATAATAATACAATAAGTGTCCTAGGACCTAAATATTTTATACTATTGAACATATTTTAGTTAAAATGTATAATATTATAGTATATCATAAGCTATATATATATATTTTTTTTTCATATATATAAATTTATTACGCATTAAAAATGTTTAATTTATCAAGCCATAATTTATCAAGAGTTTAAATATAATACTGTGCTTACGATTCGCTATACACGAATATATGGCATCATCGTCCACGTAAAGAAATACGTAGTTTTATATTATTACAGCGAATAAATATTGACTTTTGTTCCCGAACCTTTATACGGAATATCAAAACGTTCAAAAAACGAAAGTTGTATCACGTGTATTATTTTGTTCGCTTTTCTATTGTTTTTATTTACCCAGAATTAAGTCTGATGTTTGCTTACGGTCGTATAACACAATACAATAAAGCCGAAATATTAGAGCGAATAGTACCCGGGTAGGTACGTGTCAGAAATGCATGACGAGTGTGTACAACTGCGCTGGCTGTGCGGAGGATTTAGAATTTTCGAATGAAACGATCGTTGACAAAGACGTAAACTTTACTTAGCAAAGGATTTAATGAACGTTATTTCAGACGAGAAATTTCACGAACTCGAGTCAGTGGAGAGTTTAAATTTGCATCTTAAGCCAAGCAAAAACTAGAACCATTGAAGTGTGTGGTATGTAGCCAGAGTTTATCGATACTGTTAGATTTTATTTAAATATTGATATGATCCAATTTTTTGAATAACAAATAGATGTGCAGCTTATGGAATTGATTTATTTCTAAATTATATCAAAATGGTATATACATATACAATATACATAATATATTTATTCTGACTTCATAGAATTAAAGCTCACAATAACAATTTAAAATGTTTCGAACATGCTCACTTTTGACAGTAATAATATTTTAAATTAATGTAAATTTATATTTATGGGGCACCATTTTTATCACATTTTTTTTGTCAATATGTTTTTTTAATTTTGATAATGAATATGCTAAAATAAATTTGTGGAAATAAGTAATTTAGTAGTTACAACTATTTAAAGTTTACAATTTCACTATTATGCGTGGGCATGTAACAAATAATTTATGTAGTACGTACGAATTTTGACTAATCACATTGTTAAATCTTATGTTTATACTCCTACAATTTTGACCACGAAAATACCATGGTATAAATAACCAAGTAACCAAGTAGGTACTTATGTCAGTAGATTATCACTATCGTAGTTTTTCTGGTGGTTACTGTATGAAACAATAAAATATATGTTTTTTTTTTTACGGAAAATATAGGTAGGTAATCCATATATATTATATAATGTATAACGGGGTACAGTTATTTTATGACAATGAAAAGTGAAATTCACGCATTAAAATAGATTTTAATTTTACGCTTTTTGGGGGATACTAAGGGGGTTCCACTTTTTCTACCCCCGCGGGGTTCGGAGACCACATCCAAGCTGAGGTCCACAGGGAGCGACTACTTGTCATAATTTAACTGGGAAGGTGAAACACCCGTCGACCCTAAAGGTAGGCATACACTCATTAGGTTGCCCGTCTAACCGAAGGTAGTATAATTTATGTATGAAATGTTTATGTATTATGATGAATATTACATCATATTAAAAAATAATCGATCAGATAAACATATTATAATAGGTATAATATAGGTTATATTATATATTATATACATTACCTGAACTTTCTGTATGATGACTGAAATATTTAAGGAGTTTAAATAATAATTAAATATAAAGATATTCCACAGTGACTGAGAATTGTAAAATATTGTTGAATCAAAATAGCGTGAATCAGTAATATCAGTACAATAATTAATATATCTAATATGGATTATTAGAAGTAAGAAGAAATAATTTTTTTAAATATTTTGATTTTAGAACAAAATACTTATGAGAAACTTTGTTTTTCAAACTTTTACTTCTGTTTTTAAGCTTTCACTATATACATGCAACTTAAATTTATACATTTTTAACTACTGAATTGAAAATAGTTGTCCAGATTTTCATTATTTTGACGAATCTCATTTAAATTAGAACTTCAAATTCTTATAAAAAAACAGTCGCGCTTATGCAAATTAAAATTTTTAAATAGCCTTAATAACAACTTATGAGGGAACTTTTTATTATATTTCTAAGCTTTTTTACATGGCTTATATTTTTTTACAAAATATTTTTTAATATATTGTCAAAATAATTAAAATTCTTATCTCAAACATCCATAAACAATTACTATAGATTATCACTCATTTTTTAAATTCTAGTAATAATAGGTTTTGAAGAATCACTTGTATTAAATTTAAGTTTTCAAGTTTTTGTTCACATAAATACATTTTGTACAAAAACTAATCATTTTTTTTTGTTTTTAAAAGTAGCTATTCTTTATATTTAAAAATATATGTACTAAGAAACACATGTAAAAATATATGAATTCAACCAAGATTAATGTAACCAATAATTTTGAGATTCAACACACTGAGATTATCACACTTTTATCAGTTAAAGTATGTCAGAACAGCTTATTAAATCCTTCTGTACACTGTTACACCGTACAACATGTTATTTTGGTGTTGTACAAATACACATTGAAATATTAGTTTTGACTGAATATACTGTCATAAGGCGCCATAATATATTGGAATACTTATGGTCCACTGAATAATAAATTAGTTCAACCCATTGTTCTATCCCTCACAAATGTTAATAGCAAACGATGGCCTTCTGCCAATGCTGTGTCATGTGCATTATTGTGCAATTTGTGAGTAGTGGAAAAAGAAATTCTTGTGTAACTTGATGTCAACTGGAGTTTTCATTTTTCTGTTTAAATTCTTCAGTCCACTGTAGGTACTTTTTTTCTAATAAAATAAAGGTACAATGAAAAATAAATTCAAAGCAATAAGCGTGAAATGTGTTTTATCTCTTTTATGTTTTTTTTTTATTCTGTTATCAGTAAATTCTTAAGAATGCATTCAATGATCCGATATCACTTTTAATTTGCTTTTTTCAAACTATTCAGTTAATTAAAAACTTAGCACTTAAAATAATATACGTTTACTGTAATATACATCAATACATTTACGTATAATACACAATTATTATATAATTGTGAAATAAATACTTTTTAAATTTAAGATTATATAATGATTACTATAATATATATTTACCTACATATTTTAGTAATAACATTAACATTAATTAATTTAGATCTTTTATGCATATCATAAATAATATTATATAAGTACATATTATGTTTTTATTTGTAAACTAAGTCAATAAAACATTAATTATTTTCTATCAACTTTTTTTTAATAGTTATCAATATTATTTATTAAAGTTAATGCTTAAAATATTTGTATTTAAGTAATTTTATATTTTAATTGTACCTATATCAATAAAATGTTCATTTAAAAATACTTTTTTATTTCAGTTAAATATAATATATGTTATCAAAAAAATAAAATCTTTTATAGTTAAATAGTAAATAAATTAACCTTGATATAATATATATATCTTTTATTAACATATTATTTTATTGTTGATTTTTACATGTTAATATTTTTCTCGATAAGTAGTTTTATTTTTGACAAGTCTTTCAATTTGATTACTTTTTCGTGATACATAATATGTCGTTCAAAACAGCTCAATGCCATAATAATGGCTTCTTTTTATGAAACATAAATTATGTCTATTTAAGTTCTTAAAAGCATTTGAAAATATTTTCAGATAACCATTTTTTTAACTGTACATGCAAGGACGGGGATAAGAGAATTTTATTTTGTATAAAAGTTGTGTAATGCAATATAAAATAAATCAAGTTATTTGGTAATATTATTTTATAATGTTATTTTATCTTTCCATTTTTAAGAACATACATGTATAAAGTATATACAATGAATGTATTGTTCACATATAAATATAATTATAATACAAATAATATAATAATTTAATAACTTTGTAGAATTTAACTTGGATGAACATCTAGTTATTAGATTTTAAATATATCATAATAAGATCATTATAATATAATATAAATATTTTAGCTAATAGGGTGATAATACTATAATTTCAGAATTTGTGTAGAATATCGAATGAAATAGTTTTATAAAGATATTTTAGATTTTTAGCGAAGCGATGATCAATATTTTCGAAAGTATTTGAAAAATAATTAGAGCTATAACTTTATTTTATTTAGGATAATATAATAGTTTGTTACCAACTTATCTCATTTTACTTTCTTCAGAATTAGTAGTAAGTGTTATTACTTAAAATTTAAAAACAACAATTTATCATCATTGTCATAAAAGTATTATTTGTGGCAGGTTTAGTTAATCAAATAATTTTAGAACTATTAAATAAAAAAAAAACGAAGTCGTAAGAAAGAAAACCGTTAAGTTAAAATGTTTGAAACTTCTCGATTATAATGATAAAATAATATACTAGTAAATATATTTTTATAATAAAATTATTGAAGTCGATTAATACAAAAAAAACTATAATATTTTATGACAACTTATAAAATATTTCAGAGTTGAATGATAATATATTGAAACTTCTAAAATGTATTAAGTGCAAAAACTATGAATAATCAATTAGAATAAGACCATAGTAATTTTATCTTTTATTAATTCCAAAAAGTGTGTTAAAAATTTACGCAGACAATATTATGATGAACAATGAATTTAAAAACATTTTAGGGTAAATATGGTAGTTTTCACAAAGTGCTTTCCAAGAAAAAAACATTATTTTAAATCCAAAAGCTGTTTAATACTTTCCGTAATCCAAATAAAAATATATAAACTTAAAATTATACTAAAAATCTATTCACAAGTCTAGTATAATCTCTCATAGTGGTATAAATGGCAACATGGTTAATTTCAGGATTGGTAAATTGGGTTCTGAATGACCTTTTTACAGTTAATTGAGTCCCGGAAAAAGGTAGTAGGTAAGTTAAGTCCCAGAAAAAAAGGTTGTAAGTAAATCGAGTCGCAGGAAAAAACAAATTATGTATTTTTTAATATCTAATAATCTTTATTAGAAGTAAAATCAATAATAGGTATATTTTATAGTCATATCTACAACCTTTTTTTACTCTGGACTCCACTTACTAACTACATTATTTTTCCTACAGAACCCAATTTACTTAACGCCGTTAATTTACACTTTCCTTTATTTGTTCCTGTATTAAAAAGTGAAATATTAAATTAAATTTAACCTATTTTGCATTAAAACATTTGTCTTGGATATTTATTATTTTCAACAAAGTAAAATATATAAATAATCTTTATTTCTTTATTGTAATTACTAAAATGTCTTTGAACATGTATTCAATTTTGATATATAAACAGCGACTGCGTTAGATTTTTATATACCATTACTCTTACTCTGTAAGTGAATTATACAATATGTGGAAAAAGAAAAGATAGATAATAATATATTCTTAAAAAATAAACAGATTTTTGATTCTTTTTGAAATAAAACACCTCCTCTTCTTACCCACTTGGGAAAAAATTCAAGAATTCAAATGTTAAATGACAAATATTATCGACTCGATGTAATTTAAATATGACACGGTGTTAGGTGTTAGGTTATTAAATGTTAGTAATATTGTTTACTAGCTGCTATTAATTTGGTTCTATATAATATCTATATATTATATTGTAATAATATGAATAAATACAAAAATACTAAATGCTATATTTCACGGTTTTTGTTCTATGGCAGTTTTAAAATATTTTTCGATGTAAGTACATATAATAATAATAATAATATTTTTATGCTATGCGAAGACAAAATATATATGTATAAACGCATTTGCTCTCGCACGAGAGATGTTTAGATCTTTCCGGAATGTGATTGTCTCAGAAAATTAATGTAAGAGAATACAGCTAGCATCCAGCGGCGGAGAGGAGTGGTCGGATGCGTATCAGTATAGTATTACTGCATTATTCGAGCGTTGTTTTCAGAAGTCGATTTCATCTATAGATTCATTGAACGGGTGCCATATTTTATTCTTGCGCTACTGTCTTTATACTACAGTCAGTCGTACGCGTTTCACAATTCGTCATCCACGTGTTCCATTCTGATAGCATCGGCCAACCTGAAATGTCGTTGGAAACGCCCGACTACCATCACGGCGTGTGTGTGTGTGTGTGCACGTTGAATTATTCTTGTTGGACTCGGACCACCGACCGCGATTGCATTATCATCACGATCGTTGTTGTGACAATCAATTTTGAATAAATTAAATGTATCGCTCTGGCGTTAGGAGCAAAAAAGCGAGCCTGCCTACTACAACCGTAATAATAATTGTAATGTTCTTTTATTTTCACCGTGAACTCGCGTGCTCGTATTGAATGTAATCTTGGTGAATTCGATATATAAGTATATAAAAGTAAGTCTTACTTCCCTAGTCGTATAAACCAAAAGTCTACAAAGGGTTCAAAAAACAAATAAAAATAACTAAAGTAAAAAGAGTTTTCTTACTGGAGGTATTACTTACGGTTCAGCGTCACTTAAATTGATGGTGTGTACATAAAATATATATAGGTATACATAATAATAAACGAAATACGAATGAATGCAGTCAAAAAAGATATTTCATTTTCAAATTCTTTTTTTTTTATTTTAGCATCCCCTTATGGTGTACAGGAAAGGTTTCAATAACATCAACTAAAATATCCAAAATTTAAACCTAATCAAATATACAATGAGTATAACTATTTTTAAATGTATTAAAAAAAAAAAAATGTATAAAATGTGTTGTTTTTAATGTATTAAATATTAATTTTATATTTTATTAAATTTTGAGTGAAGCGATGAATTTATTTTTTACTTATATATATATATATATATATATATTAAATTGAAAAGATAAAATGTTTAAATTCAAACAGAATATAGAGGTATTAATTTTATTATTTTAAATCAATTAATATACGCGTGTAAAACAGTTTTATGTTGCAAATGTTTTTGAATTCTGAATGAAGCGATAAATGTATTGATTATACATTGTGTATTTCTATTTTTTTGCGGAAAATCTTTCTAGTAGACAAATGCACTAGGTAATCATAAATTTTTCTGAACAATTTTAATACCACAATACGTTGGTATTTGTTCGCTCTTAACTAATGACACATTATCTGATGGACCGCACTTGACTGATTGTCAGTTGATAGTTTCTCATCATTTGATTTACCGAATAATCAAGTTACATCAGACATATGACTTATTACTCTGGATATTACATAATATATTATGTATGAATATAATTTATTCAATATATCAATGCATTAGTATTCACATATTAAGTTTGTGTTAAATATTATATGCCTAACTATTAAACAATCTTAATATTTAATTTAATTATCAATCAATATTTTATTGCATCCATTTATCCACTACTATGGTTACTATGTAGGGTCCCACTGTTCTCGTTAATATATTGTATATCAATATAACATTTCGTATTTACTTTATAACTTTGGTGACTTATTTTTTTAGAGTTGTAATCATAGTATAAGATATCTTACATGTTTTTTTTTATGTTTGTAATACAATCCATTTTAAATAAATAATTTTCTAGTTTATTACCAAAACTATTAAAACTCTGTTTTCAGCAATCGAGAGACAAATGCTTAAATCTTTTAATTACAAATATAATATGATTAAAAAATTATTCAGACAAACAACAATAATTTTTCACTTTAATTTGATCAATAGCTACATTTGCATTACTTAATCAAATTGCATGAAAACTTCATATTGACGAATCACGAGTTTAAATATATAATAATATCATTTGAGTGCTTTGAAAAAATATATCTTTAAGAAGCTATTATTTTTTTTATTTTCAAATTATATGGTAAAATGGCAAATATTTTTTTAGTTTTTAAGATTAATCAACGTAATACATCAGAGTTAATATAAAAAACATAGATTCCAATAAATAACTAATCCTTTACATTGGTAACAATTTGAAAAATTAAGCTTTTTTATCTTTAAAGAATATTATATTTTCTGAATACTTAAAGTATATTTTATTCTAATATTTTATATTATTTTAATATTTAGATTTTTGCTTAAGCATTCTTATTACAGTTATTTGGAACTGCTAGTTACAGGAATATAACCCACCTATTCATCTATTGAGTCGGCACTGACGGTTTACTAATATATATATATATATATATATTAAGTAAAAAGAGCTTTTTCTTATATTATTATACGGACGAATCGTTATTTTTGAATCGTTTGTGAAAAAAATACCCACTGTAATACCATGGATATTAGCATTTCATTATGCGTTTCGATTGAAAGTAGAACAATTAACATATTATATACGTTCTTAGGGTATTTCTCCATTCTTTTTTCATTATATATACCGAGCAAGTATACATAATATATATATATATATAATATTATACAGTGAGTGGCGAATATTTTATGAAAATGTAAACTTTTCTTCGTCGACCGACCGCATTATAATGGTCCGGTGAAAAACACTGCGCCTCGCTACCCTCGATCCCTATATCCCCCACCGACCATCATTTCTTCAGAATCTTATTTTACTGGAAGGTTCAAGGGTCCGAAATGCTCCCCCAACCAAGACCGGAGCGGACGAGGGAGGGGATGGAGATGAAATACACAGCGAGCACTTGACGAACGCTCGTGTGCAACGAACCGTTTGGATAACGCAGCCGAAAAGAAGTCGGTAGAGACTGCAAGTCCTCGGCGCACATGATATTTGTATAAAAATCAAACGGCTTAATTGCAAATCCTTTGAGCTGGTTACGCGATGAGCATTGCAGTATGTATGGGAATCCGTAGATGGACGGACGAACGGAAATGCCATACAATATACACATGTACAGGGACCGAGGAAATTTAATTTACATCAAAATAGAGAACAATGTATAATATCGTATGATAACTGTACCCGTGTAATATAATATTATTATATTATATCAATTGAAAATGTTGCTTCTTTGTAAATTTGTTGTAAATTAGGAGTGTACACATAGGTAATAAATGTCTTTATAGGTAGATTTTTGTTTAAACAATTTACAAACAAAATTAGATGTGTAAGTTAGTTTTTAAATAATTAAATTGATTGATTAAAATAACGAATTGAATAAATGTTATTGATACATTTATTATATGGTAGTTGGACTCCAAAATTTTAATTTCGTAAATATATATTTTTTTAATTAGTTATCAATTTGCAATGATTTTTAACCGCAAAATTAGAATTTATAACCTAATATTAACCTCTAAATATATGTTTTCTTTTAAGGGATTCTCAGTGCAGCATCATGATTTCAAAATATCAACGTACTAAACAATTATATAGTAGACTTTAGTAGACCAATTGGACTTCTGATTACTTGTATATAAATGCAATGGGTAGAAACAATTTTATAAGCTTTTTTGTAATAGCTATGTAAGTAATAGTAAGTATGATAGCCGAATCATAACAAACTAAAAATGGGGATTCAAACATGGTTCATTATGTGCAAAAATTAACGAATTTCTTCTGTCTTTAATCGGTGATAGTGCCACCTTAGATATATTTAGCAATGAATAAGAAAATAAGAATTTTTAAGAAAACACTATAATCAATCTTTACTTAAAATACAAATAAAACTACTAAATTTGTATTAGAAACGATCGGAAACTGACCCACTAAAGAGATGTACGTATATAAATAGAATTTATTTGTTGTCTCTCCATTTCATAAATCGAGTTGATTGGACATATTACTTTATTTAATATAGACTACAAAGCAGCGTCAATGTGTCAAAAATGTTTAAAAAATTGCTTTCATTTCAACGGTTTGATTGCTGTAAGAATAATTTATGTTTTAATCCGGAAAGAAAATTTGTAGAAACTCTAATTTTATTGCTAGTAATTGATGGGCAAAATTACTAACAATAAGAAATAAGTATTTTTCTTATACCTTCAACAAATTTAAGTGTATACTGTATATACGAATTGTAAAAATGAAAGAAAAGTAACATAAAAATTGTTTCTAGATCATACGGAATCAACTAGTTTAAACAATATTGCAGAAGTACATAAAATAAAGCAGAATACAATTACGCAGAAAAATTTACGTAGAGACTAAATATAATAATAATAAAAAAAAAAATTAAAATACATGGTAACACATATAAATGTGCTAATATGTTAATCTTTTTGTTTGCAATAAATTAATTTATTTTTATTCATTAATTCCAATGTAACTTAATTAATCGTCTAATTAATAAATGAATACCTACAATACAATATTATAATAGTCAATCAATATGAATATTTATTTTTTTTTCAAGTTTTGATCTTTTTTTTTCTGTGTTGCTCTTATATATTATATTCTTTAAACAGAATTCTGTTGTATATATACTTAAAAAAATATATAAAACTTGCAAAAACCCAAATGAAAATACTACGAAAAGGCCGTAATGAAAAAGTTCTCAGATTGTTTTCTTAAGTTTCATAAAGTGATCTACATTTTGGTTAGCTTTAGGAAAAGGATTTATTTCTGATTAAGATTTTAACTGCGTGTCGGTTCTTTGATTTCCATTTGTCATTATTTATCTTAATGGAGTATCTATTTGCGAGAAAATTCATTATGCAAAGTGTCGTAAAAGAATATGGTAGATTGGTTTACTAGTTTCAAATGACAAACAGATACATTAAATGTGAATACTATTTGGTTTTCATTTTACAACATTAAAATATTATAATGATAAATTATTTAATACCATTTTAATTTAGTTTTTTTATTATAATAGTGTTTATGTATGCAATTTGTTTTTAATATTTTAGATTCTATGCAGAATGATGAATGTTTATTGATTTTATAATGGCGTGTGTGTGTGTGTGATTTTTTTTTCTCTGTCATCACTTTTCGGAGAAATAAAAATCCTTGAGTAGATTTTCAACTTCAATACATAATATCTTCTTTGGTAGGAAAGTCAATCGAGTTGCTACTTTCGTAGGTCAAAAGCAAAATCTCCTCAGTATTTTACTTAATAATAAGCAGAACATAAGTTAAATTTGGAATAACGCGATATGTTTACGCAAAACCAATTTTTAACAAAGTTGGTTATCTTATTTGGTTATTATTATTTCTTAGTAGGTAGAAAAAACTTGATACAAGTTGTAAATATATGTAAAATAATTTATAGTACATCACAAAATATTTTGTAAATTGTAAAATTATACTTAATAACATGCTAATTAAAATATTTTATAGAAGTTATTTTTTAAAACTTTTATTTAACTCGCAATATATATAATTTGGATAATTTGAGTTTAGTTGCTTACATTTATATGTCATTAGAGTTTTGAAAAAAAGCTGTATTTATTTATTTTTTTTTATTAAATACAAATATAAGAAATAATAATATTAATAATAAATAATATAATATACTCGTGTATGCTACAAATCAGATTTTACTAAGCTTTTTTGAAAGATAAAAATAAAATTATTACGGAATAAATCTTAGAATCTTTGATCCGAAATCAATAGAAGCTATTCGAAGCAGATGAGTGTTCAATTGACAAAATGTGAAAAATATTGGTTGAGTGGTCAAACGTATAAGGGGACCATCCTTGTAACGATAGCAACTCCGGCAAGCAATTTCACGGACTTGACTTTTGGCTCTAAAAATGCCCTTTGCGTTTACAATGAAGCTTTTTCATATGGTCTTCGGATTTAGTAGGGCAGAAAACAATGAAATTTGTCCACTCATATCACAGTGGACTAAGTTAATCGATATACATAAACAAAAAAATCAAATAACACTTTAGTACCAAATACGTTTACCATTAATATTTTGTGGTATTTTATTATAAATTCATTATTATTTTTTTTTTAATGCACCTATCTTTCAGATGGACAATATTATTTTAACGAATAAATCATATATTTGAATATATAATTTAGTGTTAAACATTTATAAAACTATTTTATTATTTATTTGAAAACAATATTTTATTAAATAAAAATAATTACAATTATAAAATATAAAGAATAATAATTATTGAAATCTATAAATCATTAAACAACAAAATCTCTCAAACATTATATATATTAATAGCTTTTGGTTTAAGCAGGTTTAAGTACTTTGCTTAAAAATATCTATACGAATAATATTTGTATTTTAAATTAAATGATCAGAAATTAATATTTTACAATTATAACTTGAATAAATAATTAAATTTATGTAGGTACGCATTTTAATTAGATGTTTTACCATCTAAAAATTGACTAGAACACTACATACTAAATGTTGAGCACAGACTTGTGGTTATCCAGCTTCACCCTCTCTAAAGCATGCGATGATAAACGTTAATATAACATTATTTATAAATGTTAACTTCGAAAAAAAAAAATTTAGGTGAAGTAAGCTTATGGCTATATAATGCAATGCTTAATAAAGTATATAAACTATTAGAATATAAGATTTTTGACACTTTTATGTTATTAAATATTAGATAATATTTTAAAATTGTTTTGTAAGGCTTGCTCTTAACAAAGATGAAAACGTTTTGATATTTTTCTAGAGGATACCTGCTATATTAATACATTACAGTCGTCAATAGTAGGTATGTTAGAAAGTAAGGTTTTTTAGGCGTCTTGGCATCTTATAAATTAGAATATAATATACAATATACAGGTATACTTTATTAGTTATAAAGCAAACAAATTGACAGATGAATAGAAAAAGAAAATTCTAGCGTGTACATAATATAGTTCAAGAGTTCTCCATAATACATAATACACAACATACATATATTGTATAAACATATTACAGAAGCGCGTTATTCAAAGGTTATCATACTATACTAAATAGCGAGTATTGTGAGTACGTAAAACGCAGTCTGAAATACTGTTTACTTTGGAACGAGTTGTACATAATATAATATACAAGAAAAGGCAAAAATATTTCATTGCAAGTTTCTTATCTTCCCGCCGCCGCATCATGTGTAGTCAATGTTTACAGCTTCTTTGTAAATATAAAAAAAGGTAATCCCAATGACGACGGAGCTTCGGGTCCCTGACAATGGCAGCCAATCAGTATGTTCAGTCTAGGCGCACGTTGTCAAAGTTAAGACGACATCACAAAAGAAGACGGTGGCCTGACAATTTAAAACATTATAATCAAACACCGGAAATTCCGCAGAACAATCTTTGATTGTCTAGTCAATTTGAAGCGGTATTGTTCGCTTACAGGTAAAATATAAATTACAAACATACAAAGGTACCTACTTACCTAGCTATATGTTTGTTATTTGCAAGTCTATCGTCTCATATTTTATTTATCATCTTTCTTTATTGCTGTACTTGTATTTTTCCCCCTTCGTTTTCAAAAATCATACTAATCCACGTTAAGCATTTAGAATAAATGTAAAATAATATTGAATAGAACATACACTATTTTTAGTATTATTAATAGATCGTTTTTGTTGTAAATGCCCATTGCTTGTTATTGGGATTATAGTCTAGGTATTTAAATTTATTTATGATGTAAATGTAATGAAATTTGATTTAACATATTTATTAATACATAAATTATATGAAAATACAACTAAACATTTAATAGCTACATTAAATGTACTCAGTACTTATATTATTTAAAAAATAAATTGTAAACTAAAAAAACAGAATTAACTCAGGTACACGTGGATAACTGAAACGGAGTTGAAATAACTATGCAAATACAATGTATAATTAAAATGTTATTCTTTCTTAATATTATACTATTATAAAACCAATGAGATAACTTTCAATTATTATGATATGTATACTATATACTTATATGTGTTTTGATAAAAGTTTAGATCGTATTATTAATTTATATAAATAATCAAATAATCAAACTGTTCTTCAAATTTTAAACTAATTTGTAAGACTTCGTTAGATATCTTAGTACAACAATTTGCGTCTCAGAATTTAATATTCCAAACCTCCAGCCATAGAATAAAATTATTTTCTGTACATTGTTCATAGTGAGAAAAATATTCTGCAGAAAATTGATTAGATTTAAAAAATAAGTTGTTAAACTAACAGCAATAAGAATATCATCAACGCTTGAAAAAAAAAGAAAAATTATAATAAAAATGAGATCTCAATTTTCTTTACTGTTCTTAAAAGTTTTACTTAAATTAAATATTTTATTCAAACGGATGATTTTTTTTAAAAATACATAATAATATTATATTTTACAACGCCAGTTTTTTTTTTCATAATAGAAGTTGACATTTACTTGTAATTTTATTTTGAAAAGTTTTAAGTTGTAGATCCTAACTAAATGTTTAATTCTAAACACATGACTATACTTATTATTTTGTCATTTAAATTGCGTTAGTTATTTTCTACTAATTTTTAGTGCGTGTGTTTCCAGGACTCGGAAACACATCATTAAGCTTAGAGCTTTTATCAAAAGGGTAGGTACAGACTAAGAGACTGAATTGTAATATACGTATAAATAATAAGCCACTATGGCTTATTTTAAAACTTTCATTCGCAGAACGTAAAATTTAGTAAATAATTTAGGCAGGTACAACATTTTTAAAAATGATTTTTACTTTTTAGATTTTTATTACTCAAATAATATTATTTAAATCCAAATTAATTTAATACAAATTCAATTTTTGTAGACCATGATCAATTAAACATATAATAAAATATCATTAATATCTAGTTCTAACCGAACATAATAAACTTATAAAATTCAAGGTACAATTTGAATAGGTAATATAATATCGTATTCAATGGATTATAATGATAATATAATAGAGTGTTTACAAATCATTTTTGACTCGACATAATGTTAGTGTATAAAATCGTAAGCGAGCAGTATTATAACGACTTACATTGATACATACTAGTATTAAATTATTATTTTAATTTTTAATGCAAATACGTTCACTTTTTTATGTATATATTAAAAACTGACTAACGCTATATTATAAAAACATACCGAAATCCTATTAATGGTTCTTACCGGAACACTGTTTAATTTTAAGAGTTCAATATTTTATTTCAATCAAATCGTACAATACCTATTCTGTTTCCAAGTATTTGAATGATATATATATATATATAATTATAATTCGAAGGTAGCATGTATAACTTTATAATATGTATCTACGACTTACGCATGAGCAAAACAAATTGAATTTCTTATGTTTATAATCTGAACTGCAGTACGTATATATTACACGACGGCGGATAAGTACGCGCTACAGCGAATATGCCATTGGACAGTCAAATTGATTGAAACTGAGGATATTTAGACTGGGTCTATTGGGGGTTATATAAGCAGTGTAATATACGTAATCCCGTGCCATAGAAGGTATTTTCATTTTCCACCGCGGTATTATAGACGAACAGTGAAAAAGTTTTAAAAAGAAGCTACTTTTCCACTGGATATTTTTATCCTAGAAGCTGGCGAATAAGTAATGTTATTAGGCCAACAATTTCTAATCCGGTCCCCGGCGATGAAACTTCTGTAATTGGTAAACGGCACGAAACGGGCTATGTCACGGATTGGCGGGCAAGAAGGGTCAAAGAAGAAGGCAATCTCCAGTTTCCATTACAGTCAGACTCTTTTTCCACGGTCGTTTTTAATACAATCACAGTGTGCTTCTTGATTAAATACTAGATACAGCACCGACTAGGAGTCTAAGCACTCGAATTTTAGCTATTTCCACTCTAAATACCAAAGCATGAAAGCCCTGTACTTCAAATTTCGAGAAGAATTGTTGTTGACCAAACTCGGTCTGCCTATATAAACCTTATTTGTAGTTTCGATGGTTATAGATACTATGCGGTTTGTGTAAATTTATCTAAACGCGCAAATTATTAACGTCTTATAACCTAATAATATATAAAATGATGTTTTCGTGCTATCATTTTATTTTCCCCCTCTGATCCTGCACGCACAACATAGCAAAATTGCATCCAACACAACCAATATTGTGTTATAAGCTTTAATATCATGAGAATTGACCTATTAAAAATATAGTTAAAAACGATACATATGTGTATTTGAACGATGAGTTTGTTTGAAAACTTTAACTTTTATGCAAGTCATGTGTATATAAAATGTGAAATTGATATTTTACAGTTTGAAAATACTTATATATATTACAGAATATTATTGAAATATGGTGAAAATTCGACATAGATAATATATATGTTATATGTTCTTAATTTGAAATATATAGGTAAATTTACTCTATTATTTAAATCAACACTAGATGGATTTTGCTTAACGTAATTTAGCTATGTTATGCATGGGTCAGAGAAATAAAACAAATAGTCACTATTTAATAGTGCAACATCTTAATACACGTTTATTTATTATTAATTAACACACATATTCTAATGATATTTAATAACCATTTACATTTTTAAGTATGTAAAATTAACATATGTATTGAATACACACAAAATATAAGTAGGTATGTATGAAAAATATGAATACCTAGTTAAAGAATACATTTTACTAACGAAATAATATCATGATTTAAAAAAATTATTTTGGGTTATTTATTAATTGAATCGTGTGTGTATGTGTAGTATTGAATTTTACGTTATTCTAAATGCTTAAATTGTGCTTATAAGATAGCATAGTATTTTCGAAACGACTGAACGAATGTTCTATCTAGACCAATGTATTATATTATTACAAGTTTGAAGCATATATAATATCCTGATGCAAAAATTATACATTTTTAGAATGATTTCTGCCAATCAATATGTTATCGATTATCGGAAAACTAATAAAGCACACAGGATTTTATTTTTGTACCTAACAACATTTCGAATTTTATTTTTGACAATACTTTTATTATTTAATTATAAATTTACGAATTTCTACAATTTGACGATAACTGTCAAAATTATAAAACTATTTCTATTTCCTAAAGTTTTCATTTAAATGTGCTATAAAGTAGAACTCACTGAGATGAAAATGAAATCATTTTGTATAATATTTTGAGCTTTTACGATCACCGATAGAAGTTTCTAGATTTAATTTTAAAATAACTTCTAATATTTATTTTAATTAAAAATTATCCTCATAATAATAACCGCCTAACCAATGAAACGTTTCAGAATGATATTATACACTGTTTATGTATATAAAAATATATTATTATATGACAAAAAATATAAAATAAAGTAGGTGTCATTTTAATAAAAACAATTTAAAGTGTGAGCATTTCTTAGAATACTTTAAATATCATATTCAATTTTAAAAAAAATAAATAAAATAAAAAACATTTGCATAAAGATTCAACGGTAAGTTTAATGATATAATAAATTATCATATAGTATTTGACGTCGAGATTGCCCAGATATTTGCGCCACCGTGATGGAAATAGTGGTTAAATGTTCCATAACGCACCGGGCATAATGTTTGTGATGGAAATTTGCGCTATTAATAACTGCGACGTATTATTATTATTATTATAATGAGCTGGTGTATCGAAAGTAGGTCTGGTTCCGCGTGAATGCGACTTTTCGATCGGCGGAGAGCAACTAGGGAAAATTAAACCTTTAACTCTTTGCAGGCGTCATCCAATCTTCCGGGTGGCCGGTTTCATTTCACGCAGATTTTTATATTAAACGCGCCGCTGTATATGCGGTGTGGTGATACCGGATTTTTTGCACGCTTCTGCCCGTATATACGATAACGACGACGTTTAATTTTCCGGGCTCTAGTCGGCAAATAATGACTATCCACCATGTATATAAGAGTGTAATATGTATATAGCGAGTGCCGCAGTATACGCGTATATAGAGAGGTTCTCGTCGATTTTTTCTTCTTATACTGCTTATTTTTTTTTTCTTTTTTTTTTTTTTGAAAAATCGTCTTTGAAAATTCGCTTTTGCCACTCGAACGACCGGAAAACGTGCTGGCCCTGGTACCGGTAATGAACCTTGTAACCCGCTTAACGATTGCCGGCACGTACGACGCTGTGTTATTTTTATTCCGCGCGAAAAGTTCGGCGGCGCGCACATCACTGAGCGCGGCCCGAGACAATACGCGCGCACTTCCGCGGCGGCGGCGGTGGCGGTGGCGGGTGAGCACGAGAGTTCGACAACAGCCGTTAAAATTTCGAATTTAATGGCCCGGAATCCAATGAAACGCGTACCTCCATAATAAAGTAGATGCGCCACCGCATCCAGACGACTCGGTCGTGGTCAATCCGCCGACACTCGGCCGTACTCTCGGGACCGGCGCTCGCGGGGCCGTACGCGAGACCATCATCGCAGATACGTCAACTGTCCGGCTGCGGTTACCACAGCTGTTCTATGCAAACGGTGTAAAAAAGTACCCAAAAGAATATCAATATACCGCGGTCGATATGGTATTATAATTATTAAAAATACCTACAGCCGTCGCCGTGCATGATATAATATAAATTACAAAATAATATTATGCTGTGCTCATTGCGTATATATGTATAGAAACAAACATACGAGTCGTGTTGTTAAACTATTGCCTACATGGGTACTATATATCATCGTATAATTTATACGGTTCAACGATACAAGTCAACACACACACATATTTTTCGTACAAAATATCGTAACACGCCGGCGGCGGTATACTTTTGTAAGCAGAACACCAGCCATGCACCTACGTGTTATATCCTATTCTGTTTTACACACAAGGAGTTCGATTTCTACGAAAGTTTCCCCGTAGGTTGGGTTAGTCCTCGCAAATCGAATTACTCCGTATTATATATAAATACATCGGTGCATCAGAGTCGACAATTTAATGTCAGTATATGATATGTAATGAAAAATTCAATCTTAATCAGGATGCTTAAATTGATGTGTAATTAATATTGTAAATATAATTTGATATTCGGCTATCTAACGTTACGGGAACGTTAAAATTCCGATGCTACCATATCACGTAATGTATATACTTTGTCATAACGATAATGTATATGTCGAGAAAGGTCTAAAAGTTTCACGTGTAACTCTCTTATTATATTGCTGCAGACTCGGGGTTGTAGTTTTTTTTTTAGTTTTTTTCTTTAAACTCTATGATCAGGTAAACATTTGAATTATTAAGTGCCACCAGGGGCTGCCAGAACCTTTTTTAGCGACCGCAAATCATAATTAAAACCACGGTAAGGCAGCCGTCCTGGTTACATCCTGGGCGGAAATTCGAAACCCGTGTAAGTTAACCGCCTTCCAGCAGTAAACTTCCGAATTGTGCTGACCCCCGTGGAAATGCACAGCGAAAGATTCATTCAAAATGCTTTGACCATCCCGTTGTGTACGCGCGGGGAGAACGTTGTAACGCTCCTGACCCACGTCCCACCCGACAGACCTCTTACACGTATATATTGCATGCGAAGGGCGATAACATCAACTGAAATGGATTTTACGGTCGACGTATAGGGGAAGCTCAGGATT
Organism: Rhopalosiphum padi; assembly: GCF_020882245.1. Lineage (NCBI taxonomy): Eukaryota > Metazoa > Arthropoda > Insecta > Hemiptera > Aphididae > Rhopalosiphum > Rhopalosiphum padi. The sequence continues at coordinate 28,217,541 of NC_083597.1, read as the reverse complement.
AATAACATTAACCTAAATAGTGGAACGATTTTCATACTTGCAATCATAAATGTATATTTTGATGATCTTAGTCCCACAGTCATTTGCATACCGACCGGTGTTATGATTGAATTACCAACACATTGTGTAATATCACCTTGCATTAATCAGCATGCCGCTCATAAACATCACGCAAAGAAACCAAGTGAAATCATTTATCAAACGCACTAGTCCGTAAATTTCCGAAGAACTTTACCAAAAAGATCTTTGAAAAAAGTTAAATTCATAAACCGTATTTTTTTCACGACGACGGCTAACAAGCTAATCGTTAAAAATCAATACTTTATTTATTGATTAAAAATTCTACATTAGAGTGTATACGTGAACCATTTTATTTTTATATAACTATAGTTGTACTTAATAGTAGGTAGGCGTCAAATATATAATACATTTTTTTATTAGAAATAAAATACTTTTGTTACAATACATTTTTCTGTCACAAATAAAGCATAGTGAATTATTATAATGTCTTATTACACCTAAATATTACTTGTTAGTCACTATTGTAATTCGGTTACTGGCTTATTCTAGAATCGGATAAAAATATTAATGATAATATATTATATAGTATGGAATTTGTCTAAATAGTTTTAAAATATTCTACCTATAGAATATAGAAAACAATTTATTTTTATTTATCTATTAATACAGAGTTTTAAGTACTAGACACTATAAAATATAAATACGTTTTTAATTATAACAAAATAGCGTTTAAGTCGTTATTTTTAAACTATATTTATTCAATTTTTTAAAATTTATACTTTAAGTGTCTTTAACGAAAAAAAAAATGTTTATTTTTTTAAAGCTATTTAATTTGCTTTAAAAACTATTTATGATAAATCTTGAATTAAATTTTCAAAGTTTTTGACCATTTTGAACATTTCTATTAATATTTATGAGAAATTAATCTAAAAATATGTTAATGTCCATAAATATTTTAAAATTACTCTAAGTATTTAAAAAAATAATTGTATTGTGCATAGAAAATAATATTTTTATGATAAGTGGAAAGTTTCAAGTTTTTACAATTAATATAATTTGGATTATAATACTAAATAACAATAATCGTCTGAGGAAAGATCATTATAATTTATAGTGTTATATTTGAATATCTAATTTTTAAGCCATTCTTATTTTAAGAAATTTTCTACCAAAGACCACACCACAAATCGAAGAGTGAAGCGTTTTTAGAATTCTAAAATTTAACTATAATAAGAAAAAGAGCTCGTAACATTGTTAAACCAGTACATTTATCGTTCCACTCAGAATCAAAGATCAAAAAAGTCATATGTCAATCTAAATTAAACTTCATAATAAATTTAAAGATTTTTTCACATTTCTAACCACATTCTTAGTTTTGTCACCATATTTTTTTTATTTTAAAATATTACATATTTTCATATTGATTAAAATTTCTAACATATAATAGATGTGTAGGAATCAAGAATTTTTAATTATTTATCTATAACAAATAATTAAATACTACCATAATAAGTAGAATATTATCAATTTGCGTAAGAATTTTTAATTTATTATTAGTTATTACAAATGTTTTTTCGGAATAATTTTGTTTTATAGTAAAATATTTTATGAACATGATTGCCCCTAGATAACTGATTGTTTATTATTTTTCGTGGTTCAAGTTTCTTTGGCACAATTGAACACAGCACGTGTGAAGTTACTTCGAGATATACAATTATTGTTAAGTGATGGTGTAGTTGCAACTGGCGATAAGGGTAGGGAAACGACTCCAGATGGCAGCTAGATGGGGTAAGATAAAGAAGAAGAATATAAGGAGACTTTATTCAGATTAGTATTTTGAACAAACTTTTGTATGGGAAGAAAATTTCCCACTGTAAAATGCTGTCCTTAGGCGTCATCTGCTGTATAGCCAAGGGGAATATAAAACTCTTGCTAGTTAAGCCCTTCTCAACATCCATATATTTTCATCGTTATCATAACAAATGGTTTTACCTATAATTTATTTATTTTTTGAAATAATTGACAGTGAAATATGTAGATTAGATGTATTTTGATAATTTTGATAATAATGTTTTTCCTCTAAATTAGATTTTTTTAAATGTATGATATTTTTATAACTTGCGTTTATAATATAATCGTTATAGCAGTTAAAACTATTTTCCGCCGTCTATATCTTTAGTTAAAATTTATTTATACTTTTAAATTCACAATAATAAAATGCAAATAAATGTGGACATCATTACGAGTAATTAAAAAAAAAAAAAAAAAAACATTCAGTATTATTATTATTTTAGAAAAATAATTAATTAAAATAATTTTACGATTATAACTTTAAATAAAGCACCTACCTACTTGGTTATCTTTTAAAAAAATATCTGTTATTATTATTTCAATAAAAATAAAATGTTCGCAAAAAGCTGAATGGCGTTATATTATTTTGACGATAAATACGTCTTCATAGTTTCTTACCTTTGACTTGGTTTCATAGTATTTTTACAGTAATTAAAATATAATGATTTTAAATTAAATATTTTGAAAATATTTACAAATATTGAGAACTAGAATATTACAATAAAAAAATGTTATGGTCGTTTCGTACCACATATAGTTGATATATGACTTGTAGTCCATCTTGCATAACTAAGATGTATTATAGTGTTCCTACCCAATTCGACCTCATCCGTCACCATCACATTTCATTCTAATTCCTTTTATCCCTTTACTTTTTTCATCTAGGCTTTCGAGTTATGCGCATTCTATATGTTTTATTAACTATTAAAATCAAGATCAAAATTTAATATATAGCATATTTAAAATTACTGACACTGAAAATAATGATGAAAATAATGTAAGAAGAAGTTTCTAAACAATGTATTATTTAATTTTAGTTCAACATTATGGTCAATTTATCAGTTATAAAAATTTCATTTTTTTATTAAAGACAGAAATTATGTAATGTCCGGTGACTAAGAGCTGTTGTATAATATTAGTGTATAATTATTGTTTACAGACACAATTATTGTTTATAGGGAACGATACAATTGTTTTTCCCTCTCTATATTTTAAATCATATTTCACGTATATCTAATGAGTAATGACCATCTATGAATAAAATATGCCGATATCAGCATTAAATCACCCATAAATCTGGACTTCAGCAATGACAACAAATTTAACGTCCGGTGTTCGTATATATACACGGTTTGAGCGCACATAAATCGGATTAATCGCGATCATAGTATTTATGCAGCAGATACCAATCCTGGACATATTTCGGAATCCGATACTGTTGGCAAATAGACGGAATAGGATGCAAATACGATGAAAACGCGATAAATCATAATACGGTATTACGGTGTGGGAGCTAATCGACATTAGCTCGGTGGGGGGATGATGAAGGGAGAGTGGAGTTTTGCCGGCACATAAAACAAATCCCGAGTGACATTTTACAAGGTATTTTTTCGTTTGCTCGTTTTCGCAGTGTCTATGAGGGCGATAAAAAATATAGAGGAAAAATATTATATAAGGCGAAATAATGAAAACATCTTATCCCGACACAGGTAGATGTAGGCACGGTATATAGGGTGATGGCAAAGCCCCTTACCGGTAGTGGGGTGCGACACTAGTGGCGGGGAGGTCTCGATAATACAAGTCCCTCCACCCGACACAGTTTAAATTGTCAATCGCAGCTGCTGGTACTCTACGCGTATACATCAGGCCGGAATGAAATTTTACCTCTGCCCCATACGCGCACATAACACACACACACAGACACACACACACGTACACACGTATACACATATATACCTCATTTTCGATATTTTCAACCGCCGTCTCGGATGGAGAGAAAATATATATTTTATATTATGTATATATATTTATATACATATAGTACCTATACATATATGTATGTATTTGTGCGTGAATGCGTGCATACGTGCGTGCCCGTGTTGGGTGTGTGTGTGTGTGCATCAGTGTCTGTGCGAGAAACACAATGAATTCAATTCCGGACTATTCAGCGACTCAAAATGGGTATAAAGTTTATTTTTTCCTCGGCAAAGTAATTTAAGTCCTATATGTATTTTTTCTCATATTATTATTATTATTATTATTATTATTATGATTATTATTACTTTTCAATGACATATTACTCGAACCTTTAGGTGCGTGCCCGCTGCCAGTGACGGTCATACACATAATTGAAAGGAAACGCAATGTACGAAACATACGGAATCTAAAGAAAATACCATAATCGACCGCATATATACTAGCGAAGAAAAAGATTCTTTATTTCTTTTGCCGGGAAATTGTAAAAAGAAAGCCACACGAGGAAACCCGCATCGAGTCTTTTATCTAGAGACGTAATCCTATATTGAATATAATTGACTGCAGTCGACGTTGAAAGCACGTTTTCAAACCATTCCAGAATGAATATAATAAAAGTCGAATACACGCAAATTCATCCAATTCGTGTAAGTATAGTAGGTATTATAGTTGGGTATTGAATAAGTATTTTAAAATGATTAAACGTATTATATTAATTGTTATTATAATGAACAGCGTATAACATTTTTTTTTCTCGATTTTGAACCTTAGTATACTAAATATACTTGATTGTATTATATAAAATACAAAATAAATTTAATTAATTATCACGAATACACGTGTTGCCTTTTGTATAGCTTATTTTATCATTTGCTGATATAATACCTACATTTACGTATCAATATATTATTATATACTCACACACACAGATTGCATATTCTGAGTGTAATAAGAATGTATAAGGTATTGTTATTTTATAAAAATATGATAATATGTATTTATTATTTAAATTAAATTATATATATTTTCTAATAATTTTAAAACATAAAACTTGCATATAGTATATTATTTAATTGATTGAAGAACACTTTCAAAAATTAAAATAATTAATATACTATTAGGTAGAACACAAAATTAATATAGTTTTAACGCCGCGTCATAAATTCCTTAAAAAAATTATACTTAGTATAAATATAAAATTGCCAACATCGATTAAATATTTTAGTAAAAATCGTTATAAGCTATTCGTGAGATAATTAAATGTTATCTGCTTTTATAATAATTAATAAACGCCGTAAACACTCATAAATAAATAAGAAACTGATTTAATTTATAAATTACGGATTGAATGACTTCCACCAGTCTCTTGATTTTTTTAAACGAAACATTACACAAATATTACTTGAAGAAAATACCGAGGACGTTGCTCAGTAGTGTAATAGGTTTCGATGTTTCGTATGTATCTACTTCGTCATTAAGTAGATTAATGTATATAGAGTTAGGCAAACTCAGTTAGCTATGAATTCAATAATGATTCACTGTACACGGAATACGGTTTTAAGCGAATACGAAGTTTCGGAAAAAGAATATTTTAGATTTTCATCAGTATGACGAGTGTTAACTTTAGAATAATATGTCTTTTTGTGATTTGTAATAAATTTGTTTTTTATAGACACTTTTATAGTAAAAAAATGCTCCCAACTTTCAACTTAAAAAATAATTTCTGATAGAAAATTTGATCTAGTTGTACTTTAAGAAGTCATAAGTAAATATTTTCTAGTAGCTGGTGCTATACAAATTGACTAGGAAAAGTATGAAATTTTAAGTAAAACTAGTTTTTGAAAAATCGATAATGTTGTTGATGCGATATTAACGAATTTATGAAAAAAATGAGTAAATAAATTGCATAGATTAAGATTTCTAATCTAATATTTATATTAACATTATATAAACATGATGTAATTAAAAAATATTTTGCCATTTTTATGCTATTTGTAGGCATTTCAGAATTTATATTGTCTTATTTTTTAGTTTTAGATTTTGAGCGGAGCGATACATGAATTGATTTTACAATGATGTGTTTTTTTTTTATGCATAATGGTTACACAATAAGTATTCAACAAAATGTTTAAATTTTGAATTTTGAGGATAGTTTTAGATAGAAAATTGGATTTAATTTGTAATTTAAATAGGTAAAAATCAATTTTAAAAAATTCCCAGTACTTTCTTTTATAAAATAAATTAAGAAAAATGGGAATTTTTAAAATTGTTTTTCTCTATATTAAAAATAAATTATTACAAAATGGCTATTTTAAAATTTGGAAAAAAAAAATTTTGGTTTTTGACTTTTTTTATTTTAGTCCATTGTAAGAGGTAGACTATTAGTGATATATTACATTGAAAAAACTGCACTACAATATCTAAATTCTTTTTCGAATTACAGCTACTGACTTTCCAATTAATTTACATAATACATACTATATAAATATATACTAATTATACTCGTATATGAGGGAATTGTTTAATAAATTATTTACTTTATACTTTTAATATCAAATACATTTACATTAATTTATTTGTTGCATTAACTCAAAATACGATCAATTGGATTATATATATATCATATGAGATGTGGTGGGTTTTAATCTAGAAAGTTGTACAAGAACGAGATAAGTATTGAGAGACGCGAAATTGTACAAGTTCCAGTAACTCAGTACAAGATATAGTTCCATTTAAAAGTTTGGACATGCAGTTAACGTCCATTAGTCTGCGCCTAGTATTCAAACATTCTGAGTTAAAGACCTCTTGAACATTTTTTAAGGAGGTTAAAATAATTAAATGGTTGTTATTTTACTATAGTATAATTGATTTAATTTTGCTTACAGTCGTACGGTATTATGTGATGTGACAAGATGTTGTATAAAATACTGAATTTTACCCTTTAGTTGTAATATAATATACAATATATACATGCATAATACTCTAGACATGTGTGAAAGGATCATATATGGACCTTTTGATACAAAATGTCATATAGTATAATTCTATAGAGATAGATATTAAAGGTATTCAATTTGGAATATCCATCAATCTATGGTTGTCAGCGTTGAATGAATATGAAAATATTGTTTACTTTACGAGTGTGATATTCTACATAATAATAATAGTAATAATATGAATTCACATTCAATAGATGATTTTATTCATCAACGAAATTTATTTATCACAGTGAAATTGTCGTCTTTTGGTTTCTTACTTTCTGCAACTTTAAGGTACTTATAAAAACAGCGGCTAGCTCTTATGATCTCATGTAAGAATAAAAACGGCTTGTCCAATAGCAGTCATTAGTTCACAATGACAGTAAAACGGTGCCGACTTTCCAGTATCATTTTTTTTAACCAAACCTAACCGAATTATATATCTTTACGAAAATACTCGAATTTTAAATACATTTTTAACAAATTATTATTATCTTTTTTATCTATATTTAACGTTGATTTTCTTTTGTTTTCTCTGTAATTTCAAATAAAAAATAAATATTATAATATTATTGACTATAATTTATAAATTACCATAGCTATATAGCACACTAGTAATTAGTATTGTATGATGTATTTATAATTGCGTACACTCAATACATATTAGACCAATACACACACAAAGATCAGATTAACAACTGTTACACAGATTGGCGAACATGAACTATAATTTCGGTTCTCATATAGAACATGTGTACTAGATAGAAATACAAAAAATAAAAACACACGAGGATGACCGATCAGCGAGGTTGAGTACATCGGTTATTGTTTCCATTAAAACGGGTTATTGTAGCAGTGTATTGTGGCATCGCGGTAGCTTAATATATGTACTATCGAGTGGCACTCATAAAAAAAAAAAATGTTACGAATATCTGGATATCGTCACGTGACCTGCAATGGCAGAAACAGCAGATGGCGGAGGCCATGTGTAAAAATACTATTGTATTATTATTATTTCTCCACCCTAAAAACTTAAATTGTAATTTGATTAGCATTTAGCGAACCGTTTTTAAATCTGTCATGTGGTCTACGAAGGACACGTGTGTGTTTGCGTTTGCATATAAAATCTTAAAATTCTACCCGTAGAATAGTGTTACGGGAATATGGTTTTTTGAACGTATATTTTCATAAAATTAATAATAATATGTATAATATTATGTTACTGAAGAGCATATTTTAAGTACGTTCAGTTAAAAAAAAAAAATGGAACGATTCGTGTACATTTAATGTATTTATGTAGATTTCTATGGCGATGAATATAATAATTAACCGTGTATACAAATAACTATATTATATAGCAGGAATAGACAGCTCAAAGTCACTAGAGGGCCAATTTTTAGAACTTTAAAATATAACGAGTAAAATATAGAAAATATAGAAAGCAAAAATAAATTTAATCGAATTTAAAATTTACAATCGACATTTACTTTTGATATTAATTTATTTATATTTACAACATGATGTACAGCATATATGGATCAGATAAAAGAGGTACGCGGGCTGTATCCGGCCCGTAGGCAGGCCGCCAGTTACCCATCCTTGTTATGTTGTATACCAATGTCTTATATAGTTTATATTATGTAAGTTGAGAGTCATTTCGGATCGAAAACGATGATAGCATTGCAAAAAACACATTGCTAACATTTTAACGACGCATGCCAGTCACGAACTATGTATAAACCACACACATACAGACAAACGTCCTCATATAAAGGTACGATTATAACATACTAGTTAATTAATATCATTCGCCATTTTTTTTTTAACGAGCTACCTACTTACTACAATTATTTGACTGCTATGCCAACCAGGAACATAAATTATTGTACTAAAATAAAAAAGAATTTCATAAAATAATTTTTAATATTAATTTTCAGTTTTCAACAAATTATATCATTAATTTATGCGAACTATGATTTAATTAAAATTGTTCTCATTGTCAACACTAAACGATTACGCAGCTTCGTCTTTTGGCAAAATATATTTTGTTCATCCAAATATAAGGGAAATTAAATAGTTAATTAATTTTATTAAAGCAATACTGCAATAAATACTTAATTACAAGATCAAACGTCACTATACTTGGTATTTATAGACCTGCAAGCCTTTCTCTGAAAACGGTTAGATAGATCCCTACAGCATATAAGTATGATTGATATAAAGTTTATATATGAACACGTATTATATAAAATATATAGTTATAAAACATAATTTATTGAAATTTTACCATTTCATATTGAAATAAAATATTATTATTAAAAGTTATTTACTGTATCAAGAACAGCATTTGAAAATCAACTAACTCCCACTGACAACCGACAGGAGAAAGACCACCAAGTGAGTACTATATACATAAGTATACATACATTAATTAAAATATACCGGAACACCGCTCATTAAAATTTAGAATAAAACCTCTTGAAAGTTTTTAAACGTTATCAATAATAAATAGTAACCTGCTGAAGAGAATATATTCGAAGTATTTGGATTGCAAATCATATTTAGGGACGAAAGTTAAAAACAAAAAGAAAAAAGTATGTCCTATTGACATTTATATTCTCGTGAGCTTCTTAAATATTTGTCTGTAAAGTTAGAGCATAATTTATAAAACCATTTCTTTTTTCTTTAGGTCTAAAATATTCGGAATTTTTAAACTTATTATTCGTCATAAAACACACGCTCTAATGCACGAGCTAACCGCATGTAGGGGTTTCGTATGGATTTTCTCGGAATACCGTAATAAACACGTGCCAAGTCTTTTTTTCATGTATGGAAATACACCATGTTAAACCGATCAAATGCACTTCGTTCCCTCTTCTAAATTAACCGAGTATTGGCGTCAAATGTAAATCCAAATGTGTCAATTACATTTATGTGACTTCCTCTGACTGGATCTCACCCCTTCTAGAACGTGATTTAAAAAAAATGTTATGTAATCAATTTTAAATGCTGCAAGGCAAATAATATTATATTAAAATAAAATAAATAAAAATTCCATTTTGTTTTTTTACCAATGTAATTTTGTTAATTATTTTATAAGTTCCACGCACGTATCCATCACCAACATTAAACTAGGTATTACATTTATGAGCGTGTCAGAGATTGACTTTAAAATTAACGCATACGAATTTAATTATATAGTTATTTTGATGACAAATTGATTCAAATATGATAAAATTAAAATCATTAAATACTTAATTGGATTTAATAAAATATTGATTAAAGTAAATTTAACAATTTGAAACATACAAAATAGTCAATTACGAGTGTTGAAAATAAGTATTATAAATCATAAAATTAATAATTATTACATACAACATAAAAATTATTGACAGGAATAATCCTATAGTAAAGTAAATTATGCTGATTAAAAATTTAAAATAGTAATAACATTTTATTTTTAAAATAATATTAACTGCAAAAAAATCTATGATATTGTGTCACGGCAGATATTAATAATAGTTGCGTACTAAAAATTAAAATAAATAAATACTCAGCTGGACTTAAATTAATAATAATTTGTTTTTATTTTTTATTTATTAAACATTAGTTTTGAAAAAAAGGCTAAAAGCTTTACATAATATTATATTTTAGATAATTTTTCTAACAATAATAAATTAAAAAAACTATAACAAATTATAAAACGAATACTTACGGCTAATAAACAATTTTATTTGTTTGTGTTATATTATGTATTTAAAAAATGTTTAAGTTTTATATTAATTATATTTTATCTGCTTTTAAAAATTAACATTCCAATAATAATATACAAACAAATGACAAATATATTATTCAATACATCGCATTATTTTATTTTTTGGCTTATTAAAGCATTTTTTATTTCTAGTTAAAAATATTATAGAGAATAATGAGTTGTGGATAATAATATATTAAATAATATCGAATATAATAATATGTATACGCTCTATAGTAGTTATATATACATCTACCAATGCTGGTATAAATGTTCAAATTAAGATACACGTGTCAGCCCTAAACTCAGCGCAAATTACATTCATCGAAACTATCCTGAGCACGTACTATGCCAAATGGGCGTATACATTGCTAAAATAATTATGACTTTTTGAATTATATATCATTACAACAGTTATCTACCGACATTTTATTCTTCAAGTAGTCTGCACACAATAGTAATCGAACGCGTGCCACAACTATTATATTATTATGAGTGCTTTAGTGCTTATGTACTCTAGACGAGTATCTTTAAAGTTTTTCGCTGTTCAATTCCCGGGAATGGAAATACAGTTTTATTAAATATCTGTTTGATCATTCCCACAGTCTTTTGCTTGTTTTTCCGAATAAAAATAACATCGTTTTTGTATGCACGCTTGTTTCTTTCCATGGCATCATAACATTGTCAGATAAATATGTATTATATGTTACAATATACCGATGTTTGCTAAACGAAACTAACCCAACCGATTCTGATATGAGACTAGCATTACGCTGATATATTATATATACGAATAATGTGTGTTCAATTTATTATACCTGAAATTATTTATTTTTTCGTGAGGAGGGGGCATGTAGTAATACAATACGCTGCTTGTATCAATTATTAGTAATAGTTTTAATTATACATTAATAACATGGTAATTTGGTTTATAAGGTACTTAGGTATTGTGTTTTAGCACTATAAATAATATTACATTTTAAATTGATAGTGAGATTGATACAAACGATTTATGTTAAAATCAATATTATGTCGTATATAATACATTCATTGAAATGTCCAATTAATAATTTTATACATTTTTATAGAATCCAAAATACGAACATATAAAATATAATATTTAATAATTACTTATATAAACGTTTACTATACAGTACCTACTATATATTAATTTAAAACAAATAATTTACATTTATATAATTTTTTGTCTATCACTTGTTGCGACTTTAATTTTAATTTTATGTGTTATGTTCATGGATTGTATGTAATATTACGATTATTACTATTATTATTTTTATGATTTCAATTAATTAAAGAGTTAAATACAATTTTACATTTTAAAGAAGTTGAATACATAAAAAAAAATGAATAGGTATTTAAACATATAATAATGATTTTTCTTCAAACGATTTTGTTACTTATTTAATTGAAAAATATTGATTTTAAAGTTTTAAACATTTTCGGTATTACATATTATGTTTATTAATTTTTTTTTTTATAAAAAAAACAATTCTTCAAAACTGAATATTATTTTTAACCTATTTATACTACGAATCTACTAATCCTATTAGAACTTATATTATTAGTTCTATTGTAGTCAGTATTGATTTATTACTTAGTTAATAACAACAACACATTATGATATAATGTCATAATTAATAATGATTGTTATATAATATATATGATGTTTTTTGATCAAATTATTTAAACATACAGTATTACTAATAGAAAACAAGAAAATACTTAATAATATAATTAATTCATAAAGTATGCTCAGAATCGGCTTTTTGTAGGTACTAAATGGTTCATAATTAAATTTAAATTCATTACATACATAGCATTATAACAATGTCTTGCTCAATAAGGAGGTACACTCAAAATGTATAATACAATAAGCGAATTTCCTTTTTTATCGATTTATTATCTTTTGATAATACATATTCACCAATTATTAATGGTATCCAATTAGGGTTTCTATTATTTATATACATTTTTATAATACATACGACATCGTATTATTATAAATTTGAATGGTTTTTCATGAAAGGACTTTGATCTTAAACCCTCGATCTTTTTATGCGGCTATTAAATTTTTGATCCGATTAACATCATCTGCATGTAACTGGGTTATTCAGAATACATCCGTTTGTTTTGACTGTACAGTTACGAATAGAAGCATGTAAACATTTATATTGGACAAACTTTCATTTTGACAGCTCGTAGCTCACACATCCTACACATTTAATGCAGTAAAGTACTTACTCTGCAATAACAAACATTTGTCATTTGGGTCAGAATTTAAAATTGCTTGGTAAAAAAGATGAGACAAAGTGATATCCAAAAAACCATATATCCTCAAGCTGAAACAGTCAAACACTTCATAAAATATATTTGTTTAAAAAATTTACAATAACTATGTATATAAATTGATTAAAATGGATAACTGTAAAATTGTTCTCACATTATAATTTGTTGTCGTTTATTATTAGTTTATGAGGCAGGAGTAAATAGTATTATTTTTTAAATTTCAAATTCGTTTAAGATTTTGAATGAAATAGGAATATTATAGGTATTTGTATTTTTTAATGATGTTATTATCATTGAACTCTATAAGTGCAACGATTTAATATATATGTTTTTAAATTGATAAAACTATAAGCAATAAAACTAAAAACAATAAAATAATTTAAATAACGTTTATCGTTATAAAAAATAAAATTTGTATTCACTTGTTAAAATTTAACGAATAGATTAACAAAAATCTCAGCTTTTTACTGAATATTAACTTTATTATTGCATCGTATAAAATGGAAATCGAATGAATTTAAATTTCTATCAGTTCAGAGGTGTTTGGGAATTAAAATAATATGTACAAAAATTTACCCTAATATGTATATAAATATATATATCGTTCTTAAATCATTAGCAATACTTATATACATATATTATACTTATAGTTTCAACCAGCTATACCAGTGATAAGTCTTTCAACATTTAAGATAATATTTTGTCACCTGATAACTGTGTTATGGTTAATATTATAAATCATTTTTAGTTAGGTATTTATCAGTTCATATAAACGACACCACGTTATTTTCAAAAATGTGATTGTTTACAACTTTAAATAAAAATATATTAAGTTTTTTTTTGTAATTATATTTAAAATCATTATTTCATACTTTATCGATGGTTAACACTTTTAACGCTGAAAAACATTGCCCACTTAGACAATGTTTATGAATAAGTTACAATTTTTGTTAACGTCATTATTAGGAGTATTATATAGAATTGTATCAAGGAGATAGTAGATATCGCAGGAGATTATACTATAATAATTGACAATAAAAATGAATTTATAAATATAAAAGAAATTCTCCAATCTTACTATTTCGGAGTTGATCTACCAAATTATCAAGTAAATTAAATTGATAATAATTATTTTTTTTCATTTTAATATTTTAATATATTTATTATTATACAGCTTGACATGCCACTTAAACAAGTACTTCAAGCTAAATAACAAAAAAATATTATAATTTACAGTTATATAGATTCCTTCCACTTGTAAAGGTAAAGTTTTAGTTTTAAATTTTTAAATTGTTGATTTGATTTTAAACCATATTACAATACATTATATATAAAAAAAAATAATGAATTATGCAGTAAACAATGTTATTAATATAATATATTATACATAATATACATGTATAATATTAGGATAAAATAACAAATATATAAATACAATAGATATTTATATAACGATAACTTATAAAAAAAAAAGTAATTAAGTTAAATACTTCAAATACCTATAAGTAAATAATAAAATCAAAAAAAGTTTACATTATTAATATTTGGCGACATTTTTAATTATCTAGACAAAACTATTACTTATTATGTAATCATACCTAATATATATATATAAATATAGCTCAGTGTTTATCACTCAATTTATTGTTTAGAAGTCATTATTTATGAAGAACATGACTTATACAAACTCTGCAAGTTTAACATATCATATTACAAAATATATTATAAACAATTTTAATGATTTATTATTATTATAGTTACACATTTTGTACATGGTATACAAAATACATGTATAATGGCAAATACACATTCAATCACACACGCCAAGAAAAAAAGAAATGTGTAACAATAAATGTCATTAAAGTACCTACAACTTGTTAAAAGCAACTAATAGTCATTATACGATAATATAATAATAATAATACCTAAGTTGTTTTAAATTTTAAAAAAAATATCCACTTTATATTTAGATTAAAATGATTCACGCGAATATCTGGATTATAACAAAATACCATGACTTATGTAATTGGTCTATAATGTTAATGACTTTTCGGTTTAATATAGTTTAAAATAACTTATTAAATTAAACTGTATTATAAATTATTTTGAAAATTGTGGGTATAATAGTAATTCCGAATTCGGTTTAATAATTTTTATCCCATTGCCTTTTTTTCTGTGTTTGATATAAATTTAATACTTTCGCTTTAAAAACAAAAAATGGTGATTTTGTATTTATTTTTATTTGTTTCCAATTTCTGAAAAAACAATTTACAAGAAATCTTGAAAAACTTCAAAAAGATATGATTTTTTTTAAAAATTAAATTCTATCAAAAAATGATATTGTAAACATTTAGTGAACATTTCTAGGACAATTATTCTTTTTAGAATTACGACAAAAGAACAAACTCAATTTGTCAAAAATCAGTGTTAAACTGTTAAATAAATAATATTCCTTTTTTCCATTGTTTTTTATTAGATCATTCTAATTGTAAAAATGCACTAAATATTTTATGTTTTTTATCCTTGAGTAGCAACTATATCAAAATACATTATATCAAAAAATCATATGTTTTTCTCCAAAACGTTATAAATAGGTAGGACACATAAAAATAAATAAAAAGAGAAAATAATACATTCCTCTGCTTCGATTCAAAGAAATCTATGGTTATAGTTAATAGGTTTAATTTAATGAATATTTGTATAAGCTGAGGTTAGATTAATACGAATTAGAATTTTAGACCTCCTTAAGTACATGTTCATTGGGCCTAGTATATCTTCTTGAAGAACAAATAAAAATAAAATAAAATATAACACTCGATTATTTATGTCTATCATAAAAAATGCACGTGTGCTCTAGACAAAAATAAATAAATATATTATAACTGGACACGTGAATAATTAATTGTATCGACCAACAAATTGTGAGAAAGTCTTAATCGATACTTTTATATACATTTTAATAATATTGTGAAAATTGAAGACCACCATAAATGAGACACTAATTTACTATTATCTTCGGTTCTGAGCTGATTTCAAACAAAAAATGTTTTTTAGTCAACTAGAAAAACTCATTGCTTTTTTCGCTGTTTAAAAAAATATTTACTTATACAAAAAAAAATGTGGTTTAACGGATTTGTGGGGCATAGGCTTAAAAAAGGATTAAACGATTGAGTACGCGCAAAAAGAAAATTCGTTCCGCGGTAATATTTCGCCGGTGTGAAATAATAATTTACTAATATAATTTATAATAATAAAACAACAACGATCGGTCTTTATATTATTATTTTCGGGTGCTGCTCGATATGTTTACAATATAGTCGTTACAGGATCGCCGGGATGGCGCGGGCGGTGCGGTAAACCGTGCGAATGAAAAATCCCCTTCTCCGACCACTCCTATTAACCGCAAACCAAACCACTGAACTGCGACCAGCACAAGCCGTTCACACTACACTATATAACGATAATATTATATTTGTTTGCATTTTCGTAGGCACACATATATTATAATATTTTGACGGCTGTTGTACATGTCATAGTGCGTATATTTTTTAATTTCTCCCTCGTCCCGCACTTGCATGCTGTTGTACACCGCCGTCGGAACTATTACTTTTGTTCGACGGCGATGCGCATTGTTGCATTTCAAATAATCAACGACGATGACACGCGCCCGTAGCATTCGCGCGGTTCGTACGTCTCTGTCTGTTGGCGTTACAGGGCGGCGACTGGATGCGATTGTATGACGTATCAGACGTCATAATAATAATTAACGACCGACGCGTTATTGGTGCCAATAACGGGAAATGTCAATTCGAGTTTTGGGAATTCGACGGATGAATGTGTTTGAGAACCAGTCATCATTAAAATATGACCATAAGTGTGTTCTTAATTTTTCACCAATAGATTTCATCATTATAATAATATTATCATACGATTCTAATCATTAACCTCGTCTGATCGACTACACTAGATATAATATACACGTCCACGGTACTACGTTAGGTACGAAGTCTCATAACGTTTATATTAATTTGTCGATGGTACCATCTATTGTTCATTTCATTTTCCTTTTTATTTATCACTAAAATGTGTTCGTGCAAACACGCGTTTGTTCCTATTTTACTAATATCATTTAATTGAAAAAAAAAAAACTGGATTTTTTTGGTTTTAAAATATGTTTTTTTCGTGGCAAGTTCAATAAAGTTGTTGGGCAGAAGAAGTACTCGCAAAGTTTTATGTTATAGTGACTACTTTTAAAGATTGATAATCAAATTAGGATGATTCTTTGTAAAAGTAATTTTTCTCTGTACTTTATCTAAGTGCGAGGAAAAACTACTGACTATTATTAAAAATGTTAGAAGAGATGCAAAAAACACAATTATGAACAAATTTTAACTGACACAGTATTTACCGAGCTTCACTCAGGGTATATTATTTTTAAATGTTTAATACATGGTACTTTTAAATAAAATGTAATACACACAACTGTGGCACTACCATGAGTTAAGGCGAATGCAGAGAGATGATTGAAATACATTCATAAGAACACTATGCTACTACGTGGTTTTAATATTTCTTAAGTACAATTTAAATTTTCAATAGCCTCACCTCAAAACAAATTCCAGATAATCCACCCAAACGTCTGAAAAAGAACTGATTTAAGTACATACTCTTTCATTAAAAATCTCATTTGGAGTGCCGCCACTGGGTGACTTTGCCACTCACGCCTCTTGATTCTTTATTGTAAATATATTGCACAGAATATACAGATTGTAAATTTTTGTATTTTAAATAAAAAAAAGTACAAATTGAGAAAAAAATATAGCTTCAACGAAAACAATATTTATAAAAAAAAATATATATTCATTATAAATATAAATACATAACTATGCTATGATGCCAATAGATCTATATTTTTAAATTATTGTTTCTCAGATTTCAAAATAAGTAGCAGTCTATACAGAACTAATACTATATAGAATTTATACGACTATAATATACCGAATTTTAATAGTAATCTTTCGTAAAAACATACAACTGCCAACATAACAACGATATTAAGCAAACAATATTACTAAAGAAGAATTGTACTTTCAAAATATGAATGTACGATGGAACATGTCTATTATACAATTAGAGACCTCATATGACTCGTTTAAGTATGTAGCTACATAATATTTAGTCGCCTTTATAATTCCTGACTATACAGTTGAAACGCCTGAATGATACATTTAAAAATGATTATTAAATATATACAGAGTGTAACAGAACGACATGATAAAAAAAAATTATGCTACGTATGACAAAAATTGTTAATTTTTAGTATTTTAGTATAAAATTTCCACCTGATTAATAATCTATGAACAAGATGTATCACTTAACATAATACCGAAACTTCAAATTTATTACAGTATTATTTTTTTACATTAATGATTTTATTGTATTATCTCTATAATATAGTCACAATCAAACTATTTTATTATTATTTTTATACATTAATGATATTTTAGTATTATCTCTATAATTATCACTGTGTAATTATTTGTTTTTACAACCATTGTGCTTTTAAGTTTTATCAATAAATTTTATTTATTTTATCTAACATGACATTATTTCTGTAGAGATTGCTAAGTACTTTTAGCTATAAGATAACTTAACGTAAAACAGGTCAGTAGATTTGCCTCAGCATTAAATAAAAAATGTTTACTTATACATTTTATATTATTATTTATTAGGTATCAACTATTATAGTTTATAACATTATAAATGTATAATAAACATTATATTATTGTTTATAAAATTATTGTAAATATTTGTAATTACTATAATTTACTATTTTTAATTGTTATTTAATGACAGAATTATAATTATTAATTGACCATCTATACTATACTAGATAAAGTACATATTCAATGTTTATTTAACCAATATAATATATAAAAACTAGGAAAATACGAGCATGAATGATTTTAATAATTGGTGGTCATTGGTCAAAGGTATTATAATTTTTTTTATTATTCTGTGTAAAATAATGCATGACGTATTGATTTTACAATAATGTACATTTTATATTTTTCTGTCCACCATCACATTTTAGAGCAGTAAAAAGCTTCAAGTATTCACTTTACGGGTGGTAATTTAGGGGGAGGGGGAAAGAGGTTAAAAATTTTTTTTTTTTGAAAAAACCAAAAATTAATTTAAATTAACGGTTTTTACAGAAAATATAGTCTTAGACAAAATTGATCAAAAATGAATTACCGTTGATATTTAATTTATAATCTTCTATACATGTTGCAATTTTCAAAGTATGTTGACTATTTGATAAATTTTATTAACGTTGTTGATTTGTTTTTTATGTCGATAAAAAACTTTTATCTCAATCAAAAAAGTTAAAATACAAAACAAAACTCATTATAAGTTGTTATTATAATCATATAAAATATTAAAGATACATATGATGTACTAATGTTTTTATAAATATTTGAAGATCAAGTCTTGATACAAATTTGCCAATCTCGCAAAAATTATTAAATTATTTTGTGGTTAAAATGTATGAAATGTTTAATTTTTAAAGTAAATAATTTGAAATTTAATACAAGGTTACTTATTAATACCTACTTTAAACTGTAATTAAAAAATATAATATAAGCAATATAGAAAAAAAACTATTATTTTTTTATTATAGAAATATGTTAGTCAACTATTTCGACACGAAATAGGATATACAAATGGAGAATAACAATTTTAATTATATTATTGAAATTTAAAAATATTATTTATGCATATTTAAAACTTTTAACGTATATATTTTTATAAATTTTACACTCAATGAAATTGTAAAAAGCAATGTTTTTGGCAAAAATTAAATACAGCGCATTATATTAATACAAATTTATATATATCAAAATTATAACTCGGATTTACTTAATGGTAAAGCAGAGCTAAAACCTATTTGTCCATTTTTTTTCAATTGTAAAGACATTAGTGAGTATTTTATTTTAATATCTATCATATAAATATCAGACACTTTTAAAAATACGGGGTTTTTTAGATTACTAATATAAATAATTTATTTTTAATATAAACATTTAAATGTTTTAAACTTATATTATATCCATTGGTAATATTATGTATTATACAGCATACAAATCAGAAATTGAACATCTATTCAATATACCATGCGTATAATATATAATACCTACAAGACAAAAGCCAACGGAGTCAAAGAACTTTAGTTAATATAAATTTTTTAAAGAAATAATATTAATATGCTAGAATGTAAAAATCTTTAAAGTTTGTATTGAACACAATGCATTGTATATACATATATAATATTTATGTGTGTGAGTGTATTTTATCTAAATACTTTGAGAAAACTTTTAGTTTACTCCATTTGTAAAACATTATTATGTTATTAAAAAACTTTGGATTCGAATCATGTAATCCAAGAATAAATATAAAATCTAATAAAAATATAAACTATATAAGTACTTATAGTATAATGAATAATAATATATCTATGGGTGTTATTATTTTTTTTTTTCAATAGTTAATCATTAAAATCAATAATTTCAAATAAAGTCAAATTTTTTAAGTAGACTTCAATTATTTGACATTCACATTTACCACCTTAATTTAATGAACGCATACAAATATATAGTACGTATATAATAGCATATTTTAATTACTTAATTTGCTGGTTTTTATAAAATTTAAATTATTTACATACAAAAATACAACAAACCCGATAAATTATTATGTACGTAATATACACTTATTTCATTATTAATTAATAAATATTATATTATCCTAATACTAACTAATAATTATTTTTAAATTAATATATTCGTAGATCGATATAGGTTATACGAGATTATTCATAATAATAACCATAGCATTTTCATAATCGATTATTTGTTTTTGAATAAAACCGAAATTTGATACCATTGGGAAACTATACATAAAATGTTTAAAGACAAAATATAATTTACTATAATGGTAGTAACGAATTAGTGGTGTAACAACTATGATGGTGTTTACCTTTACGATGCAAAACACTAAAGAAATAAAGTTTCCCAAGCAGTATTAAGATTTATTGGTGGGGTGAGCAAATGGCACCCTCTAGTCATTTAAGGTTTTTTTCTACTAAATAACATCTTCCATGTTTGGCTCATTTCAGAGCCATCTAAATTTTACCCGCCAATTTATATTTTACTGAACAATCGAGTATTACAAAAAATTTTAAACATAATAAAGTGTTTAAAATAATTGGCGTTTTACTGGTATCTGCAACTTAATTTATATTTGTGTTATTTATTTAACTACAGTTTAATAGTTTTTAACATAAAAACAAAACTACTGTAAATAACGATATGTAATAAAATTTTGTTTTTAAATGTATGTAATGATATACTATGGTGTTTTTATACATATAAAGAAGTTTCGATTTATTTTAAAAATAATTATAACTTTTAAATTTTAATTTAGTGTTTTGAATATTTAAACATGATTTTCAATAAAAATTACTTCTAGGGTACCTGAGTACCTAATGAAATATTTAAGTTAAGTATTATATGTTTAATATAAATGGATATAAAATATTTAAATATTCTAATTCAATATAATAAACTATTACAAATAACTATATAGCAAACATTTGTAATTGGATATAACTACAGTATATGTAATTACTTTTATTTTCAGTATACCTACAATTATTTGGATTTTTGTTTGATTTTTGATTTTATAATAAATACTTATTTGATTTATCTAACACACAACACACGGTGTCATGACCTATAGAGTGATTCTATACAAAAATAATTATTCAATTTAATTAAATTAAATATTCATACATAACAATTATTTGTATTATATATTATGTTTATTGTATAGGATAAATTATTAATATCCTAATGTACCGAAAAAATTCTAATTTATTTCAGTAATCATATACTTAATAATAATAGATTAATTTATAAAATCTTTAGTTTATTATATACTACACATCACCTAAATATTTATTAAAATAATTACTATCAATTACTTGTTTATTTGATTTATTTTAATTTTATAGATAAGATAAATATAGTAAATATTATGATGTTGGATTCTAAATTTCAGATAAAACTCTTTCATTTACACATATTATTGTTGCTATATAATTCAGATCATTTCTGATATATTATAGAGAATTTATACTCAAACATTAAAATATATTGAATATAAGTTACATGATTAATTGTTATCAATCTTGATATTTATAGTGCGTAATTATTTTTCAAGAACAGATATTGTCTTTATTTAACTTATAAGTGTATTTTTAAACACCTTGACCTTACGTAGGTATTGATTTATATAAAATGTAAATTATAGATACCTATTGACTTATTTTATAAATTAATTGATGACTATATTATATGGTAAATAAACATATGTAATATGTATATATAATAACAAACTGTGGAGACGTTTATCATCGCATTATTATTATTATTATTATTATTATTATTATTATTTCGTAGACCAAATGACTTGGGTATTCCTTTGTAACGGCATCGTCTCCACAATGGAGGAAAAGATATAATATATTTTTGTCAAGATAGAAGAATTTAATTTCATCTGGCAATGGTCGAATTGTGCCCTTTACAGTGCACATAAAATGTTCAATTCTCGAACAGGAAAACGTGCGGCCGGGGGTGAGAGGATTAGGATTTACTCTCAGGGGCAAGGTGAAAAGGCCCGCGATGCTTTTAGCTATTCTATTTATATCTATATATAGATTCGATTCCTAAACCAAAACGGGAACAATCGAACTGGAATAATCGTACTTTTATTGATCTCAAAGTTTTTTCTCCTCTTTTCCTCCTTACTTACTGTGCACCAAATAGTCTAGATCGGGCGTATTATGCGGGCATATGATGGCATGCGAGTAAATTTAGAATGTTTATAGTAAATTGTCTGATAAATTAATCATCGTTTTCAAAACCATTATGATTATACAACGGTTACCTATAAGGCAATAAGTAATAACTCACAGAGTTTTAAATTGAATAACCATATTATAGAATTTATACAATATTGTGTACCTCATTTGTTTTCTCTGTAAAGTTACAATATCAAATTTTACAACCTAAAATTTAACGTCAAAGTTAATATTATTTCAAAATGTATGTGCTGTATTTATTTTATGTATCAGACACTACATGTAAAATTATTTCATGATATTTCAATTTATAATATAAAATATCAATTAAAAATATTTGGTATTAATAGTGATTATAGCAATAAGACTAGAAATTTAGTTTTTTTTTTTAATTCAGTTTTCACATTTTATTATTATTTCACCAGTATACTTATAAAAATTATACGTGATATGTTTAAAAATAGAACAGAGTATTATATCAACCATAATATTATAGTCAATAGTCATAATATATCATACAAAGCTTGGTTGAAACTTTTTTTGTTTAATCGATACAAAAATTGTAACATTTGTTACTAGTAACTAACCTACGAATATTATGGTTATCTAACATTATATTATCTATATTGAAAAAACTAAGTTATATATATTATATTTAAGTTTGCAATGAGCAATAGTTTAGTAAATTGAATTATTTTTAGTCTTTTAAGATTAATTTAATGTTATTTTATTGTATATTAATTTTTACCACTTATATTATAAAGAAATAAGCGTTCATTAATAAGTCATCATTTGCCCAACTTTGTTGCTTTAATTTGTTTCGGTTTTTCATTCAAATGCATTAGTATTGGCATTTTACAAAGGATTATTGTAATTCGTAAAGTAATATGTGGCAGTAAATTATTCCATTTGAAACTTGAACTTTCTGTAACCAGACATTTCACTTTGATCGTAGCTACCAAATAGGTTTTTTTTTATTTTAAGAGACAAAACACTTGACTTTAATTTTTATTTTACATTGCCTTTAATCTTTTTAAACATATATTTTATAAATAGCATTTTTTATACATAATATTTAGTTATTATTTGAATTCCAAACATTAGACACTCTTGCTAATTAAAATAACATTTTTTTTTACTATATAATCTTATATTTTTGAATTTGATTTGATTTTAGACAAATTTAATTTTATCAAATAAATTAATAGTTAAGTTGGAAAATTCAAAATTCAAAATTAATATAATAAGGTTATGTATACTTAGATACTAAGAAATTGTATTTATTATAGTTTATCGTCGCTATCATTGCATATAAAAGAAATATAAATTGTTTTGTATACAGATCCCTCTAATCAGCGGAAACTGCAATAAAACGTTTTCTTTCTGACTTTATGATGGTGACGAAAATAAGACAATGAAAACCGTGAACAATTCTTATCCTCGATGTATTCATCCGGTGCTGTCATAAAAAAATACTATCCATATGATTTTATCATGTTAAAAGATAATGAAAGTAGTTATCTAAAATAAAAATAATCTTTTTGTAAGACGAGGAAAATGCATTTTAAATTTCCTAGTCTTAATATATTTTTAATTGTTTATTTACCCGGCAGTTTTACTTAAGTGTTCTTGCAATGTTTAAAATTAAAATAATACTAAGAGTACACTATAAGGTTTAAATATTATAACAAAATAGAAAATTAAAAACCGTTTCAATTATATTTATCATTTATCAGCATGCTTTTCAAAAAAAATCAAGCTTTTTCGAATGTTTTAAAAATGAATGATTAAAATATCTCAGTTTTTATACCTAATATAGAGTTACTTGTATAAATTATTCTAATATCAATATAAGAATCCTCTCAGTAGGGCCCATTACTCATAGGTATATGAAATTAAGTTAAATAAATAATAATATCGATATCTAATGGGTTGAAAATTAATACATTATTATTATTATTTTTATTTATATATACAAACCGTTATAAAAAATTATATTCATGAGTTAGGTGTCTTCATATTATTTAAAGCAATATTAAATTCTTGAAGTAGAATATTTATTAGTTATTATACTATTATGAACCGACCTAAATGTATATTTTTTTGTGCGCACAAAAAATATGCATTTTAAATAATTGAAGTTTTTCTAAATAGTTTGTTACCTTTTTTTATGATTTTTTTTTAGATATAACAAATTTCATAGATAATTTATTCAGATAGCAGTTATTAAAGTATAAATTTATAATATAGTATAAGTAGTTTAAAAGACGAATAGAGATGGATGAGATAAGATTTTTCGTTATTAGTAAGTTATCAACAACTTTTTGGTATATCAAGGGAGTGATTAAGTGTAGGAAGATGTAGTGTGACGAATATCAAGGTTATTACTTATTATTGTTATTATAGTGTATCTTTAAGTTTAAAAGTAAATTATATTAAAAAAATGTATAATAAGAGTTATAAAGTAATAATACATAACAATGGTTTATAAAAATAAAAATAATATTGTTCAGCGTTATAAAACATTTAAATGTTTATAATTTGTAAAGGTGTTGTTATATAACTAAAAATTAAACAGTTTTTTTTTTTATTTAGACGGCGAATGGTTATTTAAAATTAATAACTAATTTAGTTATTAATATAACTACATATATTATGTAATTAATTATCTTATATAATCAAATACATTGTCTTAAAAAACGTTGAATGTATTTACAATTATAAATTATTGCTTTGTATAAACAAATTAAATTAATAAACACAAAAACTAAAATATTTAATCATAATTTTAATTTATTTTAGAATAAAGTATTTTGAATTCAATATAAAACAAGAATTATTGTTCAGATTTAATATCATCATTTCCATTTTGCAATGAGCTGAAATTGACGAATGATTAATTACAATGACACAACTCATGGGTGAACGACCCCACTTGAGCTGGCCACATTATACGGGTGCTTATGAAATGGTTATTGGCAGAAAGGGAATTTGCCTAACCCATCATTGACCGGAAACAAAGCTTCCCCGTCGACGTACACACAACCGTACATGTCGAATAGCTACCACTGTGTTCTCTCTAGCTTTCTCCGCGTCTCTCTATCCACAATCTCTCTTACTCTCTCCTCCCCTCACTCGTTCCCTCTCCTTCTCTCTCTAACTAACCATACAAATGTTAAAACTTGAATGTTTGGGGACAAAGAGGTGAAGAACAAAAAAACAATCTCCCACAAAACGGTTTGGTTTTTGGTGAATTTCATTAAGGCATCAGCAGATAAGTGAAAATTCCATTGGTGACGGATGAGAGGGAGTTAGCGTGTTTTCAAAAGACACGAGTTGTACTGCTTGGAGGCGGTGGCGGTTGTGGTGCAAAAGTTAAAAAGGAAACGAGATAATTGGATTTTTCGGGCAATGAGCGGGCCGAGGCTCAGCCACCACCGCCACGTGTCTCGAGGGACGTTATTGGTTCTGTTGATAAGAAGATTAACACGGCGAGAGGTTGTGTGCATATACAGAGATGACAGCAAGAATGATGTGTATACGGTGTGTTCATGGTACAGTGTAAACGTCGTTTTAATAGTATGTACATTATTCAAAAAACCAACAATCGTAATAATCATTCCGCATTCGGATCAATAATAGGTATGTCAGTATCGATATGAAAAAAAAAATATAATGAACAATATGTAATTTTTTAATACTGAATATCATATGCCAATAACATAAGTTTCACTATTCAAATTTTGAAGATAATACTATGAACATTGGAGTATTGGATTATTGAGATGTTAAGAAAAATGATAATAATCAATGACCTAAATTTTTATAATATTTATCCATAATTTGTAACGACAAAACGTTTATGCACATTGCACACTATAATTATAATGAAATTTAATTTAAAAAAATACTGTCACTATATGTAGTAAAATACTTATATAAGTAACCTATTAAGTTTTTTAGTTTTGTTAAACTCGCATATTGACTAAATAGCTCGAATATTTAATAATGTAATAATATGTTGTATGATTGAAATGTTTGAAATCAATAAATTGAAAAATTAATATAGACCTTTGATGTAATATTAGTTCTCTTCGGTAATTGAAAACTACACTTATAATAATCAATTTGTTTAAAAATACCGATGAGAACTTTATAAGTATCCGCATTACGAAATGACGTTTTGAAAAATGTGTTTTTCGTTTTTTTTTTTTTTTTTTATTAATGATTAAAACAGTAGATCAACGAGTGAGCCACTGTCACTATA
Source organism: Rhopalosiphum padi (assembly GCF_020882245.1). NCBI lineage: Eukaryota > Metazoa > Arthropoda > Insecta > Hemiptera > Aphididae > Rhopalosiphum > Rhopalosiphum padi. Next base: position 28,190,467 of record NC_083597.1, on the reverse strand, counting down.
CTTTTGTCATGCTAGTAACCACACACCGCAAATGGAATAATATTTTAACGTCAGGTGACATATGACGCAGCTTGACATAATATCACATTAATTTTATTCTTGGATTTAGATGATAGAGCGTGAAAAATATTATAAAACAATTGATAAAAACCACAATAGATCTTATTTTGTTTTGAATAAAGTTCTATGTAGTAAACATTATAGTAATTCCATGTTCAGTTAAATATTTAGTAATAATACACAATAATAATAATAATAATAATACATTATGAATTTTGGATTATTTCTAGTGAGGTATTCAATACTCTGTAGCACTACGTTTAATACATTTTTTAAAGTTAATAAAATCGGATTTGTTTCTTTGTATTAAAAGTTATATTTTATAAAATAAATAAACGTACCTATTTAAGATGGCATATTATATTTACTGTATATAATAAATAATAATAACGAACAAATATAATTTATTACTTTTTTTATATAGATACTTAAATTTATAAGTCCTTTTTAGTGTGTTTCACCTTGAAGTGTTGTGAGATGAGTAGTTTTTTCTTATAAAATCATAATTTCCTATACGGTTTATAATACATTTTTTTATTTATTTTTTTTTAGTAAGCCCTTAAATAATCCTATGAAATCGACGAACATACAAAATATAATAACGTTAATTTTTCAGATTTAATGCCATTTGTGAAATATAAGCAGTAACGTTATTTATTATTGGATATCTTCTGTAAACGGACAATAGAAATTGTACTGTTCCGGTCATCTCGTTACATACCTGGTCCTATAGTAACACGACTATAATATAGGTCGTTGTTTTAAATTCGGATGCATCAAACTCGGCGGACAATAGTTCTATTCACTATTACATATTATTATTATTATACCCCATTCATCACACCGTGTCTCACTGTATGACAACGCCACTGCCTTCGAATATATAATAATAATAATAGTTGTACACAAACAATGTTATTAATTATTATTTTCGTAGCGTTACGCACTACCTACTCGTTGCAAGACCATTTTTACAGTGTCACTCCGTAATAAGTTCACGGGATTACGCATCGAGGAATTCCGCTCCACCTCATTGGTACCAGACATTCACCCCGTCGTATTTCCTTCAAGGCGATTTTACCCGCAGTATAACGACCCGCGGAAAAGCAAAAGTGAAGAGTAAAACGAAGGAAGAAAAATAAACACTGCATTTATATAATATTATAAAACCTACCTATCTAACGGCCGTTTACTTTATCTGAAAACAGTTTTTTTTTTTATTTATTGCGTTTTTATTCTACCTTCGACTGTTGAACACCTAAAATAAAAAATAAGCTATTTCTTTCCGAAAAAAAAATATTTTCAAAAATCATTAAGTATAGGTGGTATGTAATACGCGTCTAATGCGATTAAGCCCCATCATGGTTTTATGTAGGCTTTAGCAACATTTAATTGAATTCGAGTCTATCTCCCTATAACTTAAACGTTCCACAAAGTCTAGTACTCGAATTTAATGATATTATTCTTAAGACGCTGAAATAAAATTATGTCGCTTATTTACGAACGTCATACTTTCTTATTTGTTTAAATATAACAATATTCACTTATGCATTATAAATTTATATATCTTAAAATATTTTATCAGAACATTGAGAACTGATTTAACGTTTTTATTTAAAGAAATAAGTAAGACATTTACCGACGAATGACTTCAACAGAAATAATGCTATCACTACATAACTTTTACTAATGATTAAACAACTGTTGGCGTGACAATATTGGCTTGGGTATAAGAACGAGATTTCGTCAATTACCGTTCAGTAGGCTTAGTGGAGACATTAGAGTGACGAAAAAGTAGTAAGAACTATTTTTAAATATTTAGTTTTATAACGATTATTAATTGAAGAACTGTAAAATATGAAAAAAATTAATTAATAGCATATTGCATATATATTAGTTTATTTTTATTAATATTTCAAGAATTAATGAAAAATCAAAATGATATTACATTATCAACCAACTCGATAAATTTAATATTGTACTTGTACAATTATAATTTTCTTAATTGTAATGTCGTTGAATACGTATAACCATTACAACTTGACCGGAATTCCGAATTGATGGTAACGATGGTCGTCGATAATATATTTGAAAATGTATTCAAAACGACTCGATGAACAATATTATAATAGCCCGATGGCACTAGCGTACAATGAAAACGACAATATTCAAGTTATTGTACGATGCAACCAAAATGCATGAGAAGCGGGCACAAGAGGTGTGTTATAATTATTGCTAAGCAGGTTAACTATGGCAGATAAGAAATCCAATCACCAACAGCGGTCCAGTGCCTAAGGATAGAACAATTGATTACAAGTTAAATAACAGTAAGTAACCCTTCACAAAATATTTTTAAATACAATAAAATATAAATTACATTTTAAAAAATATTTTTTTTTATTTTACTTCATATTAAAAAAATAAATACACATATATTATAACATTTTTAACCATTAATTATAGAAGACAATATAAGTTTCTCAAGGTAACTGTAAATTAAAGAAAAAATTGTGGAAAACCACACGAGGAAAAGTACTCCTTCAGACATTTTTTTTTTATTTGCTCTGTTTTCAATTTCTTCATACATAGTACATACACATTATCTCTCTGTATTGGATATACGCACTACTGGTGTAAAAAATAAAATGTATGATTGAAAAAATTTTAGTGTAAAAAGAATAATTATTATCTATAGTCAACCTAATAATTTAAAACATTAATAAATTAGTTACCGTATAGTTTTATAATACAGTTAGCTTATTAAACAATTTAATGAATTTTAGAACGATGTTAGTCATTCAATAACAACATGTATTTAATTTTAAAAGTAAAATGTAATTATTTGTTACTTAAATGATGTAAGATGTGTATGTATAAAAAATTTAGTTTGTCGGAATAATGTACCACTGAATTTATAGTGTGATATTTCCAAATTATCATTAAGTTTATCTTAAGAGGAGGTCGCACCGACATGTGTTGTCTACGTCTTACACAGATACAACATAGACAAAACGCGTTTACGCAGTCTGAGTAGAACTCACTCAATTTTGGTTCTATAGAGAAAATAAATCTGTTATAAAATTAAATGATGACAATATTTTGAAGAGCAAGACGCTGAGTTTTTTTCATTATTCCCAATATGAGGTTCATTATATCGTTTAGAAATAGCAAAAATTTCAAAATTTTTAATTAACCGATAATTTTTTAAAATTTAAAATTTAAAAAAAAAACTCATCGTCTTGCCCTCCGAAATATTGTCATCTTTTAGGTTTATAATAGGTTTATTTACTCTAGAACCAACATTGAGCGAGTTCTACTCAGACTGCGTAAACGCGTTTTGTCTATGTCGTACGTGTAAGACGAAGACAACACAATATACGGGTGCTCTTAACAAATAACGACTACTATAATAGTGTAATGTAATATCCTCGTTTAATTATTATGGTTTAGTAGAAAAAGTGTTAAACAACTATTTGTTCATGTTATAATAGTTGTAATAATCAAAAAACAATTTATCGAATTGAAACAAGTCTAGTAATCAATGCTATAAAATATAAATCAATTAAATAAATACAATTAATTTTATTAAAGTTCACAAGTACAATTAAGTTTATTTAAATTAACTATAATATAGTGATATCGAATAATGTAGTTAAATGTATAACCTAACCAATCATTATAATATAATGTTGTTTTAAATAAATTCTTATTAAAAAAAAAAATAAAAAAAATATTGATTCCAAAATTGAAATAAATAGATTTTATATTACGAACATCAGCTATTATAAATTCTGTATAATGATTAATGACGTTATATATTTTTTAAATGGACGAAATCGTTTAATTTTATGTTTAATATGAATATATGATGTTATCATTCCTAAAATCTGTCTGGAATTTTTACAATAAAATGTTATTCATTTTGCTTACTAAACAACTGTCCGTGGTCAATATATTATAATAATTATGCTTCACATTTTTTTTTCTTCGACAAATAAGTATATTATTTTATTTTGTTTTTATTTTCTGGTGATTTATCATTTCTATTGATCTCGATTAAATGGCAGTTAAAAATAGATTTTTGAATATCTCTACAAATATAGAAACTATTACACGAGTGAATAAAGTTAGTTAGTTCAGATATATTTTTGTAATAATATCTCATAAATCATAATATATAGGTAGGTAGTATAAATTAAACTATGTATAACCAGACTTATTATGTATATTTGGAAACATGATAGCAATACATTTTGGTTCGTTATCGAATATATGAAAATGCTGACTTGAATTGTTTTCTGTTTACATACAATTCGTTTGTGAAACAAAGCCATATATGTATGCTATACTGTAGTGTAATAATCGATACTACGAAATTCTAAAAAGTTCAACCGGAAAATAATAAAAAAAAAAAAATCAAATACGTTTTATTTTCGCCTAAAACTAGTAGTAGTTTGTACACAGTTCAAACGCTTGTTGGTCTTTAGGGTATAATTTAACCCTTTCGACGGTTCTTGTCTGTTATTTCCCGATGGAAATCAAAATCGTGACTCTTATTTGGATTTTTGTAAAGAATTTCTAGCTTATGTAGGCGTGTGAAAAATATCTGGTTTAGTCGCGTGTCGGCTCCCGAAAGTTGGCCATCGATTCAAATTTCGGTGAATACAGAGTCCTCAAATCGTAATTTGTATATATACTGCTCCATGAGCTTTTACGAGTTATTAAAAATTAAAAAACAAAACTCCAGCTGCCAAGTAGGCGAAATATATTATGTTTGTGTATACAGACAGGTTTAATTTAGATAGCGTATAACGCTCATAAATACTGCCAGCAACGGACGCGGGGAACGCTCCAATTTGTACCACTTTCTCAGCTCAACTTATAGCTGTTGGTGATATTATGTATTATTTTTATTTTTATTTTTATTTTTTAGAAATGTAGTGGAGCAGACGAGTGGGAGAAGGAGAGACGTTTTCAAAAGTTTCTCGGTCCCCGTGACAGACTGATGACCTGTATTGTGCTTGGACGAAAAGTTTTCTAAAGGGACCATAGTGTAAATAAATTAAAAAAGAAAAACATGGTAAAGTTCAAGTGTAGCTTTGGTACGAGCAGGTGGCTCATTTACACGTACCCAGAAAAAGCACATACACTCGCATGAAATGTACACTCAAAAGTCTTTTGGGTCATTCAGGTCATTTCTTTGAAAAGGTAGTAAAAAATTATATTTTTTTTAATAATGTGTTGGATGATTTTAATTATAATACTAATAGTCGTTTCATATTACAGTTGACCTAGTATAAAGTGTTTGGTTTAATGGTTTTTCATAATACTACATACTACCACACTTTACTACCGTTAAGGCCTTACGGGTCCTCTGAGATTGTTGTTATTAATTATTATATATATTTTTATTATGGTTATAAAATATATTTTAATTCATTATCGATTGGTTATAAATATTAATTTGTTGCAATAGCGTAATAATATTAATACTTAATTTATGAACTAAGGTATACAAATAATTTACCACTAAAATTGTATTTACGTCTTTATTCATTAATTTAGTTTCGTTTCAGAAAAGTATATAAATTATAATTTATTTTTTACCAACCACTATGCATAATATATAATAATAATTATAACTCCCGCCACCTTACATGAAATTTCGTGGTAATATAGCTCAGATATATGAAGTGAGATAATTGTTCAGTCGAACTTGAGGAAATTCTTGGCACAACCTTAATTAAAATTCGTGTTCAATTAGAAATAAATTAATGATACATACTTGTATACTCAAATGAATTTAATTAAATTTAATGTTTTTTAATAAAAAAAAAATATATATATATATATATTATTCGTTAAAAGTTACAGGTTTGATCGTATTACACACAGTGTAACACTTCTAATTTTAATCACGGAAATAGACGGTCAATGTTATCAAATATTGTGCAGCATTTCGATTTGTGAAAATATGGTATACTACACTATACAGCCATAAACGAAAACGTATTATGATCATTATGTTTTATTTACGATAAAATAAAATGTGAGCAAGAGTGGAATAGGTAATTATAAAGCATGGGAAGCTGTTGAAAATATTGTTTTTAAAGTTTATAATACTACCTATAGTAAAATTGATCAGCTGTGTGTGTCCCGCGGGGACGGGACCAAACAAATAACGACAAAAGACATCGCTGTCCCTTGTTTTTTTTAAATATTTTATGAGAAATAAAAAAAAAACCGAACACATTTTTATGGTGGAAGAACTTTATTCTTTTCACTCTGTTGATCAGGACGGTCGCGGTGACTATGTATAATATATTTATATAACCATATTTAATATATATAGTAGTTTAAAGTACAAAATTCACTAACGTGTTATTTTTTTAAATAAAATTTCAATTTAACTAACTTCCATTTAAAACTTTAATTTTTCTTGCTGCTTTAATATAAAATCAAAATCGTTAAACTATTATTAAATATTACACATTATATTATACAGTTCTGAAGATATTGAAAATTTGGTCTTTTTTCTATATGAATCTTGAGGCATTAAAATATTATAGAAAGAGCAATCACCGTAATAATAAATTGGGTGTTTATTAAAAAATTGTATTTGTGTATTAATAAGAAAAAGCACAAATTTCAAAATCATTTGATCCATGTCCATAATATACTAATAAAAATCATATTAATTAAGTATACAACATTAAAAATCATAGCTTATGCATTTCCGTATTAATTTAAAACAATTTATTTTTTATCCGATCAGGATTTCATACTAAATAATTTAAATAAGTGTGTTAATTTTTAGCCTTTTTATTATTTGAAAATATTTTCATATTTAAAAAGATAAAAACTTGATTGTGTTTTTACTAGGATTAAAAAAGGACCTATTTTACGTATAAGAAAGTATTTTAATGATTATAATTGTGTTATTTAAATCATATTCTACATCAAATTCTGATTATTTAATAATAATATTACATAATATTATCATATAAAATGATAATAATAAAGTTTTATGGATGATATTATTATCTATGATATAAAGTCCTACGGATTTATAATAGAACTTATAGTCATGTTTTGATCATTTAATTTAACATGATAAATTATCATAAGTTATACGTAAATACTACAACAAACGTAGATTATTCAAATAATAATAATAATAATAATAATAATAATATTTGAATGCAAAAACAAAAAAAAAAAAAATATATTTTACATGTCAAAAGAATTTTTTATTGATATTTATTTATTTTATGAATATAATTTGGTAGCATAATTTATTTTATAATTTTTAACTTTTTGTTAATGGGAAAATTGAAAAATTAAAGGTTTTACACAGCTCAATACAAAATGTCAAATGATTATCGTTAAATAGTAAATTTAATTTAAGTTTTTTAATATATTTTAAATTGTAACCTTCGTATACCATACTACTTATATTCTAAGTTATAATAGCATAATATTATTATATCAGTAGTGTAACTTGCAGGATATTTTTACAAAAATCTAATATATTAAGAAAAGTATTCCCATATCAGTTTTTTTTTTTTTTTTTTTTAATCCATTCAAATATCATACATAAATAACTGTTAATCACCCTTATAGATTAGTAAATGTTTAAATTGTTCTGTTTGCAAAGAAGTACTATGAGTATATTGCTACAAGGAATGACATACTCAGGTTTTAGTCTCGGTCAACCCTCATTGCTACTAAAATACACTATTATAAGAACGGATAGCGCTATTAATACACGGATCTGAACACGTTTCATTGAATTTACTTTAAATCATATAATATAATGAATGTTAGTGGTAAATACAAATGAAAAATAAATGGTTACTTAGAATTTTTTTTTTATTCTATCAATAAATTTAGCAGATTGAATAAAATGTATTTATAATTATATGTCTTATTGTTTAATAATTATTGCATATTTTGATGGGTTTATTCATTTGCTTCATTGATATAATCTTAAATTTTTAAGTGTCAAATATTTTTACATGATACGTTCATAATATATGCAATATATTTTTTTTTTAGTTATAAATAATATTTACAGTGTCAACACATTAACTCATATCAACATTGTTGGTAGTGTAGTAAATGAAAAAAATGTGTAATAAGTATTGACAATTTTTATTCATACTTTATGTATAAATGGTACTAATAATAAATAATTATCAATGTATAAAAAATTAACAAACGCTTATTTTTTTGTAAATGAACATATAAATTATAAAATCCTTACGAATAATATTTTACAATTTACAATAAAATAAATATACTTGGTATTTTTTGTTTAAATAATATTCAATTTTTTTTTTTTTAAAAACGTATTTTTTGTATATTTTTAATTTTGATTTTGTGGAAAATTATTGATATTTGTTTTTCAGAATCCATTTGTTTTTCCGAAATATTTTTAAAAGTCTTTAGAATTCTTTTTTTGTTCCTCCAAAGTTTAGGTTGGATCCAACTTTCTACCAGAAACTACTCTCAATATTGGATCATTTTTTTCTAGTGTAAAAAGTATCATTAAACACAAAAAATATGACACATCATTGTAAAATACACATTGTTCCACTCAAAATTTAAAAATCCGTTCTTACAAAATTCTGTTTGTTATAATTTTTGATAATTAAGTAAGTTCGTAAAAAATGCATTGTTAAAAAAATCTGACAAATAATTAAAATTAATAATATTTTTTAGATATTAAACACTTGATTGAAAAAAATAAAATGTATCTATATCTGGTGTAAAATGTAGGTTTTGGAATTACGTCCTTCGCCAAACAGGATACTACGGTAATAATATTATTATACAGATTGTCTGATTGTACTGTGTACCCACATATTTTTTTTCTACTTTGACCCAATCACCTGCGTGATCTTGTTAGTCAATTGAAATATTCTTTTCCTTTTGAATTCTAATCTTAAATTCATTCATAACGATAACTTATATTTTTTCGCTGTCATCGTTTTCGTGGTCGTTAATACCGTATTTGGGCGTTCTTTAGGTCACTATAATAATAATATAGTACGTAGTTGATGGTAAATGCTCTACAGTATTGTGTACAATCCTGAATCCTAAATAATATTAAAGTTCTAGTCATACTCATTCTCGCAATCATTCTTCACTATGTTAAATTAAACCCGTCACAATAACACGTTCTCCGCGTTGATGTATTATAACTGTATCCGCTATGTTGTTATTATATTCAGTCACAATATACTAAGACCCACAACTAATGACGATCCTATAATAATAATATTGTCGGCCAATGCGTTCGACGTCTGCTACAGAAGATAAAAGAAACTCCAACCCCACACATTATACGCGCAGAAGCGAACGCTTATAATAATAACGACAATATAAACAACATAAAGACAGAAATTTGTGTCGTTTTATCATATTTTATAGAACTAAAAACATAATAACAGCAAATATACGTGTATAAAAAATAAAAGCGTGTGTTTAATGATTATTTTTTAATAAAAATAAAAATGATATACCGTTGACGAGTTATTAGCGTCAATTGCAAACACTCGTCATAAAAGTAAAACTTTTAAAATTATGTGTTCTAATAGAAACTTCACTGGTCTTGTTAAACAAAATTATACTCAAATTATGAATCATGTGGGTGTATAGCTATGTGTATAAACATTAGAAATATGATATTATGCGATAGATAAAAGCATAATATATTAACATATTATATTTTGTATATGTTTTTAGAGTTCAACCTACAATATTGTTTGGTTAATACTTAGAACTGAAACCGCGTGCGCTTAAGTTAAATCAGTTTTAATAATAACCATTAGTGTAACGACAGCGTCGCAGCAATTAAATTGTATATATAATACAAAACTTAAAACGCGCAGTCATTTCATGAATCCATTTCTTAAAATATTTGAAAAATTATACCGCTTTTAAAGCGGCTTAAAGCTGGAATGTTAAAATTGGTGTTCTTTATTTTAGGCGTTTTAAGTTAGAATTGACTAACTCAATGGAATTCTATTTATAAAATAATTGTTTTGACTTATTGATAATAAAAAAATTGAAATCAATCTATTAGCCACTTTATAAGACGATGACTTCTATCTAATTTTTTTTCTATTATTATTAAGACACGGCTTCAGAAAATGACTGCACATTTTATAGTTTTTCCATATGCAATTTGATCGTTGCTTTGCTGCCGTTACCTTTGACCACCCTGAAAAAAATCCCGTTCACGCTCTTAAATAAGTATATAATATGGGGTTCGAATTCATAATTACTGAACACGATATTGTGCTTTTACTGATAGGTAGTTTTTTGAAACTATATTTCAAAATAATAAAATGTTTGGTATCCAATGTTTCCATCTTTTTTTTAGAGTGAATTCGTTTTATTTAATCAAATAATCATTAGGTATACATTACACATTTAAATTCTTAAAAATATATTGATCATCTTAACTAAAGGTAATTTAAATTTATAAAAATTAACCTAACCTAGATAGTAGATATATAGATAAGATAATATTAATTTTCCAAATTCATTATTCTTGAAATAGGGTGTAACTATTTTTTTTTTTTATAGCACCAGATAATATTATGAATAAAGAATATAAATATTAATTACTTTCTTGACGTTTTATCAGCCTTTGAATCTATTTAATAACTACTAAGTAAGAGAGAAATAAAAATTTTTATAAAAACAGATCAAAAAAACTACATTGCTTAAAAAAAATAAAAATAAATACTACTCAAATGAAAAGTGCACTTTTAGAATTTGATAAAAATGGTAAATATATTATTTTTACAATTATTATGTGTATAATAAAATTCTAAATACATAATTTATTATCAAAATAACTGATAAACAAATTAAAATACACAAAAACAGGGTTATTTACATAACACCGTTGACATTGGAACACATCTCTTCATATTTTTTAGTGACTAAACAATAAAGTTTAAGTTTGTCATTAAAATTAAAACTAAATAGAGATTATCAAATAAATTTGTTTTGGGTGTGAAACGCGTGTTAAATAAATTAAATTATGTCGTATCAAGCAGACAGCCAATAGTAAAGTTATAAGTATTTAAGGTATATTACATTATTTTTTTTTTTGTAATGTTGTACATTGTATTTGTTAACTAGTTTTTTAAAATAAATTGTTTACACACCCTTTTCATAGCCAATGGTTAACTGTTTGAAAGCAAAATTGATAAGTAGGTAATTGAATATATTTGAAGAGAATGTTAAAACATAAATTAAGGGGTCAAAAAGACAGATGTACGAGCATCAAAGAGATTCGGTATTGATAACGTGAAAGTACCGGGGGGATTGAAGAGTTAACTAATTCAAATATTTTTCGGGTGGCTGTTATTATATTAATAAAAGATAAATTCGATTAAAGTCATCGTAAGTTTAATTACAAAGTTTTAATTATATTGACATTAGTTTGCATAACCTAAGATTATATAATTTTGGAAATATTTTTATGAGGTTTTATTTTTATTTTACCTTTAAAACAAAAACGAAAACTGTTTTCATTACAGATAAATTATATTATGGAGGGTTTAATTGTCTAATTGTAGTTAAAGCTGTTAAAGGGGATTCAATACCGACTATTTTTAAGGAGTTAAATAAAGGATATTTTCCAATTTAACGCGCGTGATTCCTATAAATGCGTATGTAATAAGTGCCTATAATATTGTGTGTAGTCGTAGTGTTAAAAAATAATAATAGGATGCTCCCGAAGATATAAAAAATGCAATAATATGCGTTCTATAAACGAATATTATTTATATTGTTTATTTTTCATTTATAAGTATCGATGTTTTGGAAATATTTTATTGAATAACTAATTTATCCTGCACAATTAAATTCAACATGAATTTTGTTTAAAAATTAATTTACAAGTTTAATATTATTAGAATTTAAAATTATTATACCAGATTACACGAACAACTACTATACATTTAATGGATTAAAAATAAGTTAATAGTTCCTTAAACATTATTTAGTGGCCTAACATTGGTATTTAAATGTATTTTTTAATCATATAACCTAGATTTTTTTATTCAAAATTCAAATATAAAATGTTGAAGAATTATCAATTTATCATATCAACACACCTAAAATAGTTACCCACTCGACACCTAACCTAATGTACAACAAAGAAGTAACCTTTTTTTTCCTCGATTATTTTAAAAAGTACTGAGAATGTTCAATTTTGATCTCTTGAAAGTATCAACTAGATCCAATTGTCTACTATAAACCTCCATCGAAGTTGATGATCTGAGTATTTTTTTTAAAGTGTCTTCAGATACAAAAATAAAAAATACACATTATTGTAAAATCAATACATTCATGCGTTGTTTGAAATTTAAAACGCGTACAAAATAATTAACTTTTAATACCTATTAAACAAATATATAAACATAAATAGGTAAATAGGTACTATGGGGATATTAATTTACTTACGGTTTAATCATCGTCGTGTCATTATAAAATTTGTTTTGTGTACTTAATACTTGGATTTCAAACTGTAATTGCCAATTACTAATTAGAATTTAGATCAATATTATTATAAATACCTATTATGTCTCATTTAAAATAATAAATTATTAATTAGTCATAAATTCATGTCCATATATCATTATAACTGTATACAAATCATAACAGATCCCGTTTTTTTTTTTTATATAAACAATTTATTAGTTGAAGAATAGACGATAATAATTTAAACAAATTACTAGTCACATAAATGTTATTAAACAGTAGAAAATATTTACGAAATAATAGCTAGGCTATTTAATGCTTTCAATGAACATGGTCTAATTAATGGGGGGAAGCATGGTTTTTAAAATGTATATTCATGAACTGATTTAAGTACGTGCGATTTGTATCTAAGAAAACTATAAATCTGACATATAGCATATGATGCCCAGCGTTGTTTATCCAGATAAGTCTCAAAATGTAATTTAAAATAGCAGTCACCCGGCCACACATTCAGACATGATGTGATTGTTTTAAATAATCCTAAATCCCGCTAGCTAACAATAATATAATATGTATAGCCGATTTATCAATCCGTGAAAAGGTTCTCGAGCAAAACTTTTAAACTCTATTATATAATTATTATATTATATTTAATAGAAAAAATTGCAGACCTATACGTCCGGTCAGAGCTAAATTTAACTGATTCGTATTTATAGTCGTTAACTGCAGTAACACATAACACGGCCTACGCGTATTCATTGCCTACACTTGGAAAATTCGATTTTTGTTTTCTCCTCGACGATAGTAATTCCGTTTTTTTTTCTACGACGACCATCGCACTCGTGGCATCGAATATTAATGTGTAATCCTGGGGGTCAATCGTGAGTCCGAATGGCACGCGGGTTAGACAGAACAAATTTGTGTGTTCGCATTTTTTTTTCGCACTCACACTCGGCTGTGGCACACAGATGGCGTCGCGTCCGCGGCCCCGGGGAATGCGCACACGCCGATCGTAGCCCCCCAGTGAAGCACCGGTACTGCCGTGGATCACGCCTGCAGTTTAGTAGTCGCAAGTCTCGACGGCCGGTCCGAATATACGTTTTTCGCACCGTGAAAAAAAAAACAATAATAATAATAATAATAACAGCGACACAAACTGCCGACGATAACGTTTATCGGTATAAAATAGCAATAAAACATAATATTATCATTCACAATATTATCAACGAAAATTATTGTAATAATATAGTATTGACGTTTACCCAATATCGAGCGAAGTGCACACGTGTGTATATTGTAATGATATAATAAATGTGGTCGGCGTACACCAATCGATCACGACACGATTATATTTTCTAAATTCGAATGTCGGGAGGAAACGAATTTAACGAATTTAATTACCGGCGGACGGTGTCGTGAAACTCTATCCATTGCTGTTTATCACCTCCCAAACTTTCTTCCGGTTCCGCATAATAATTATTGTCTCATCTGAATAACGCACAAAACAATAGTTTTCACCACAAGACACCGCATCAGTCTCCACAGTGGCCGGTGAGTGAAAACGTCTTACATACAATTTATACGTACCGCCTACATATTATATAGATAATGTTATATAGATACCAAAATCATCGCACCCACCCCCTACCTGACCCAGCCCATCCCACTCACAGGCGCTAACTAAAATATGATATCGGAACAATTATGGGGATATAAATACGTCATAATAATATTCTTAGATCGAACCACTCACTATCGTGGTGACCTTCCGTTAATTATAGCAGTAAGATACGAGTCGTTTCATTGATGACATTTTTTTTAATTATAAAAACGTTTAATACTGCTCTCGTCTACTACTTACCTACTTCTAATTCGGTGCGTTCGATAAATATTTACACGGTTGTCACCATGTATGGTTTATTCATTGTGTATTAAAACAAACAAAATTAATAAGAAATTTCGTTAAGAATGTCATTAAAAAAAAGTTTTTAACCGACTTTATTTTTTATGTCCATAGAAATGAGATGTTGAAATAAAATATAACGTTATTTAATAATAAATCCATGCTAAGCTGCAAAAGCACCCGTCAAAATTATTAAATATTAGTCTAATATTATTAATTTTCGCCGTTAAAGCCTAATATTGGACTCTAAACGTGTTAATTTTTTTACCTCGTTTAAAATGTAAAGTATTATGTAAATGAAAACAGGCTATGCTCTGACACAATTGTCTTAACACTCTAAAAAGTTCGATAAATGTCAATAATTATTAAAGATAATTCTATTGCGATATTACAGAGAAAATTTGATCATAATTTAGTAACAAAACTCTATAATCTATATGATTGTAAATACCTACTATTTTAACTTTATTCTATCATTATCAATGATTTATGGATATAATATTTGTATTATTTGTAAGTGTTATAATATTTTAAGCTATTCTTAAGACTTGTTTGCTCAATGGTCCACGTTAAATATTTTTATTTATAAATTGATTTAATAATTTTTTTAGTGAATCTTTGATATTTCTTAATATGAAATACACAATTTAAAACTCATTATTGTCTTCAATTAAACACATAATTTTATACATATAAACATATTATAATATAATATAATCATAAAATATAAAATAATTGAGATGATAAACATTATTGCAACTTAAATGGTAATAATCTAATTTGTAGCTAAAACTTTATAGATATCGACATGATTAAAACTTTTAATGGATTAATTTTACTGATCAATAATGATTCAATTACCTACATAGTAGGTTTTTATTAGAGTTAATAGAGTTACTATATTATAGTCTTCGTAATAATATGATATTTCATATTTTAAAACTAGCTACGTTTCATTACATTTTATAATACAATTTGAATGTTTAAATGCATTGTTAAAGTACGTTTTAAGGTTTTAATTGATTAAAAATTATATTTGATAAAAATAACTATCATATTGTTAATAAATTAAATTTTATGAGACTATGAGAGTATTAATATAGTTTGAAACAGGAAGAGCTTGTTCTATTTTATTTTAAATTTTTTTTCATCGAAATACACTATATATTTTAGTATTGTACGAGTACTAGTATTTGGTTTGTTGTATTTAGTAAACATTCCGATTTTGTTTAGCTCTGGTAATTGTATGGGAATAATTTTAAATAATTGTAATCCAATAAAAGTCTCTATATATTACTACAATACAGACTTTGTAAATATCAAACGTTACATTATAAATTACAAAAAATAGAAGCTTGTAGAAAAAACTAAATAGCAATTGAACCAACCATTAATTATTTTAAAGTAATAGTTTCGGTTGACTAAATGTTGCGGGCGGTGGTGGTTGGATGACGTGTTTATTTACACGCGTTTTTTTTCCTAGCACAAATTAGCCTCCGGTTTTCGGACGTCCTAAATTACCAGTCACGTGTACTTGGCCAACTATCGTTTGTTTTAACCAGAACTGTGTACGCATGTACAGATGATTAAACTTTTAAAGTAGATACTCGGTTTTCTTGGATGTGTGCAAATCCGAGCCATGATAATTCTCCTTTTGAATGATTAATATATTATACCACACCAGCGGCGGAATGGCAGCGTGAATCGTAAATCGGTTTCGTAGTAACTTCCCTAAGTTCGGTGGCAATGTCCTCGGGGACCCCTATGCTTTAATTGTGTGCATCAATAACCGAAAAACAGTCATATTTTAAGGATAAAGTACCTAAAGTGGGCTCTGGTGGTTCCGCGAAGCCCAAAAGTCAATGTGGTATTGAATGTTTCCAGTTATTGGACGTATTCCAAAACGCATTTAAGTTTATTCCTATTTTCCATAAGCGTATATAGTTCAATATGCATCTTCAGTAAAGTGTCTAAATGAGATAGGTACCTACTTTCAGAACATTATGTCTGTAAAGAACAGCTACTTTGAAGTTCGTACTGATCGAGTTGTTTAGATTCAACCAATGTGGCTGATGCGAGTCAATCAAGAACTCAAGTCCATATAAAACACTTACATAACGAGATTCTCTGTACGAGAAAATATAAAGGGATTTAATTTTACGAGGCTTTCTCGATTAAATCATATTATATACCTAGTTTATGTAAATTAGTTTACTGAGAATTGATTAATATTCATTTAATCATTTTAAACGTGAAATTGCCAAATGCAAATTTATTAGGTTTCATTTTTTTTAATTCTGAACTTCTGATTTATAATAACATATTTATAAATCCATTACGGTACTGAACTCAATGTAAAATTTTAAATAATTTTGTAGGTAAATTCCTAATATTGTAATGTCGTCTTCATTCTCATAAAGTATTATAAATATTATATAGCATATGTCATGCTATGTGAAATCAAAAATTCTTCAGATTCACAATTTTCATTTTTTACTGAACGAAAATAAACATTTTAACCGCATGTACATTTATTTGATTGATTTTACGTTTCACAAAACAAGATTAACTTACACATTTTTATAATTTCTTACGTAAGCGGTTTAAATTTTAATATTGATTTGTTGTTTATCTGTCGTGTTTTAGAAGTATTTTGCAATGCTATCATTCAGTGGATAGTAATACGATTTTGTATTTATTTTCTGGTACAGTAAATCTGACAAAAGCTTTACTTTGAGTCATTAAAAAACCCTAGTACGCATTTGAATTTGAAAACTCTGTCATTATTTCCTTAAAAAAAAAATTAAATAAACTGATTCAAAAATCGATATTTTATTCATTTGCAGTTTTTGCATCATTTGAACGAATCGCAAAAAAACTTGTTACATATATTTTGTGGGCTGTAACTGAAAACAAAATATAAGGTTTTATTTTAAATGGACATCTGCCCGGGGGGTTGTTTGTCGTCTTGTTGAAATTATTTATTTCGGCCTAAATAAAAACGAAAAATTAATACAACCAACAACTAAAAACTACCAAGAACAAAAAAGGTGTACACCCGAGAGAAAAGCAACATTTTTTTAACTAAGAATAAATCTCTGGGAGTGTGAGGTGAATACTTTATGAGATCATTCACATTTTCGGTCTTTTATCGTTTGTGTACAAAATACTAACTCCCCATTTATGCTCTAGCGCATGTCTCCCCAATGCCATATTATTATGCATAGAACCAAAGATCAACACTTGCGGTTTTACACCACGAATTCACATACAAGTTTTGTACGAAACTGTTGGAAAACAGATTTTATTAAAACAGTACTTTTTAAAATATACTTATGTACAACGAATTTTATATTTTCATTTTTATTTCACTATCGTCACTATATATTATATCTAACTTCTTTACTTCTTCAGTAATACTTTTAAATAAGTAGTATACATTTTCATTTGATAAATTTATTAAAATTATTTTAGTTACCTGTATTCTGTATTATACTTACTTATAGAGGAATATAAGAGCGTAAATGCATCACTTACTTATATCGAATAGCTACCATAGATAATTTTTAATGTCATGAACTATTTTTTTTTTTACTTTTATATCAATGCCGATAAATACATTTTTATAACGTTAATAAAATAATTTTAATTTTCCTATCTAGTAGATATATTTATTTAATGTAATACCCGTAAATTATATAGTAGGTTAAATGCATCTATCCCCATTAAAGCAAAACACGCTAAATTAATGAATTTAATTTAAATGATTTAAATGACACATTATATTTTTATAATTTTTAATCGAATCAAATATTTTTTAAAACATTTGTTTAACTTGTATAATTAAAAAAAAAAAAAACAAAATGATTAATATTATAATCAACATGCATCATAATTCATAATATCTTATAAGTGAAATATACTAGAAAATAATAAATCATTTAAATATAGTTACCTAACCTAACCTAACCTAACCTATGTAATTATTACACTTATTTATTTCGATTTATTAGTTTTTTTAAGCAATGATCGTTTTTTAAATACCATTTATTAGTCGAACGATTAAAACCATTGTTAATGCATATAACCCGCCACGGTTAAAATTTCATAAACATTTTTGTGTTGAACTTTTTTGGTAACCCCTAGAATATGCCGAAAGAGTAGGGTCGTGATCCGCTTCATTCCTGTGCACATAAGGGTCACCGATGCATTTAGAAGGGTAAGAGGAAACATGTATAAGCCATTATTTCTAAAGCTTTATTTATTTTCTTTCTTTAAGTGTTGCACAAAGGCTACGAACTTGTTAACGGGAAATTTTCTATGTGGAGAAATTACACATCCAACATAAGTGTGACCCTCATATACATTTCAATGGTTGTTAGTAACATAATATTATAATATTATAATGGTATATTTATTATTTAATACATTTAAAAAAGAATATAACAATATGCATATCCTTATAATATTATGTATATATTCATGATTTAATATTTACGCATGTGCACGGGATAATCCATAACGGTTTCATAATATTATTGTTTATAGACAGACTTTATAGTGTTATAGAAAGATGCCTCTGATAATTTTGCTTCTCAAAACATTTTTTTTTTTCAGCAGATGATTATTCTTATGAATATACAACAAAATATTGACAACCATCTAAACGACATTACAATATGTACTAAAATAACATTGCACACGCGTATTTTATTATAGTAACAGCCAATGTAAAAACATTTTTTTTTTATAATAATATTATATGCCATTACACTACAACGCTAATTTATTATACAATGTATTCGATGGTGTTGATCAAATATTATTCTGACTTACCGTGATACTAATATAAATATAAAATGATAAAAGTAATATTATAAATAAATATTATAAAACATCCTTAGAAATAGAAGCTGACACCGTGTCAGAAATCTTTGTTCGTATACAATGATGATTTTCATGATGTTATTTAATTCAAATTTAACACGATATCCATAATGCTGGCACAAATGACGAGGTACACTTAAAGCTATTACAATACAGTGACATTCTATTTCAGCATATTATATTCCTTTTTTTGTTCATTATACATTTTTATATCTAAAATAATAACTGACGTTGTGCATATATTGCATTACGACTTGTAGTAAATTAAAACCATTTTCATTCTGTTGTAGATTTATATTGGATAACTTTATGAAACATAAATTTGCACATATATTATACTAGGTTCGTAAATGAAATTTAAATTTATAATAGTAAAATACTATATGTTTTACAATATGTCTTGTTGAATATTATGGTTGATAATCCGAACTTGACCTAGTTTCTTTATGAACTGTAACGATTCTTTTTGAAATAAAGTTGTAAGTTTTCTGTATTCTTTTAAAGCCAAATTGAATAGTATATTCACTTAACGAAACGTCTCTATCCACCAAAATCCTCTTTCATCCCATCGGAGAGACCTTTTCCACCGCTAACGTACCCGCTCGGCTTATTTGTTCTGCACACCAAATTCGGGGGCTTTCGTGACTCCCCCTGCCGACGTAGACGATGTGTATGCAAATTTATGCGCTAACTCGAATCCGTTTAGTTCGGCGTGTCGTTTTATACCTCTCTCTCTCTTACATACACGAACAAACACACACACACACATTCCTTCTGTATTTCATTCTCATATTGTTGGTGGAATTGCCTTTAATAAGGTTACGAGAATGCAAATTTGTATAAATAAATAACGTTTTAACTGGTGGCTAACGTGTGCGTGTTAAAGCGATAAAATTCCCTTGGACAAGAAATATTTTAATATATTATTATACTCAACCGTAATCATTGTAGTGTAGATCATAGTATTATAATTTAATATTACTTATATTCCAACGCTGTAAGCTGCCACTTTAATATGTAATATTTATTACACATATGACAAATTACTTGATTTTGTCTTCGTTCATATTTTAAGATTATTAATTGATAATATTGTTGTATTAAAGTTAAATTATCATTTTATTTTTTCTTATACTTCAAAATAACAAATTGTGACTGTTATTAACGATTGCTAGTATGGACACATGTTACACGCAACGAGTTGTTTCAATCATGAAAAAAGGAGTGGCTAAATATATTTCAAAAACGTTTAATTAGATTTCTTTTATTTATTAATATTTTTATACCAAGACACGTCAATAAGAAAATTCAAACTATATAAAAATCAAAATAAAACGTACATATTTATTTATTGGGTATTTGGTTATAATAATCGGAAGTTGATCATTATTTTAGTTTTAAAGTATAATAAAATACTGATTTAATGCATGGCTCGATAACATGTGACTAAAAATAAATTGTAAATTAATATTATAAATTATAAATAATAATCAATTATATAAAGTATGATAATAAATTATAAAAAAATCGTTATCATCAGTTTGAATATTTGATGCTTACTAGTTATGAAATTGATTTGTTTTCAGTAATTAATGTTAAATATTGATAAACAAATTGTCCCCATTGATATTGTAACAAACGTATGTAATTTCGAATTAATAAATAATTAATTAGCAAATATGTTTGATTTTCGTTAAACATCTATTTAATTATTTCTTGGTCAAATACCAAAATTATACGAATTGAATTATTAATGAAGTATAATGACTGTCTTGAGACTTTCCAACAAGTATAAAGTTCATAGTTCACATACTCGGATAACTTTGAAGTACACACCCCTTTGAACCCTATAAATTCAATATTCGTGATTCTTATAATAACCATAGAAAAAAACAACTTTACGACGAAGTATTTAATAAAAAAAAATATACCAAGTTTACTGTATTATTTGAGTATATAATTATGTATATACATTATGAATTCGTCGGTTGTTTTAAATTTAATTATGTTCAAATTACAAAAAAAAAAAAAACCCGAAAAATTCACTTATGCTGTTTAGTAGATTTCCAATGCCACTAGATTATTGAGTAGGTTATTAAAATGACATAAATGAATTAGCATTTATTACAAAGAATAGTATAAGATATAATATAATATTTATACAATTATTGTTATTTCCTGAGATTGCTAATATGTTTAACTAGTTTTTACCAAACAAATATGAATTATAAGGCTATAACTTAAACTGTATTACTGACGTGTCGTAGAAAGGATTGATAGAATCATGGTATACATATTATACGACTAGGTATTCTAAACAATGTATTGTGCAAATATCAGATCCAATGAACACATTTTTTTTTTTTTGAATTACAACAAATTAAATAAATTAACCGATGTTATTTATCACTTGGAAAATTTGATCTAATTTTAAAAACTGTTATAAATTTGACAAAATTTAATGTCAAACGATCATAAAAATTCAAAATTTTAATAATATTTAAATATTTAAAAAGACAGAAATATTTAAAAAATATATCATATGTAGAAAATTATAGTATATAATGAAAATATTAAGTCATAAATGTTTTGCTTTTCAAATTACAACAAAAAAATAAAATCGTATTTGTTGAAAGCCGTTGTTGTTCAAATATTATCGCATTTTCACTGATTTATGTTAGTTTTTCACAATTATTAAATAAAGCAGATGGAATCTTCTACATATATTTAAAGCCCCTAAGTATCCATTTAGATTATATTTTCTGCTCCAAATCATGATAACGTACAAACACAAAACACTGTACAATAAACATTTTAAATAAAAAATGTATGTAAACATACATTAATAATTTTGTATAATTCCAATGAAATAATAATTTAAAGTACATAACTTAAATATGATGAATAATATGGATACATTACTTATTCATATAAAATATAAAAATAAATATTATTTTAAGTTGAAAAGTTATTTATAAACATATTATGACTTTTTATGTAAGATTGAAACTCATACGTTTATATTATTGGGTAGGTTCGTAATAAAATGATAATATCAAAAGTGTTAAATAAATATAAAAATTTCATTTCATTTTTTGAAATCTCTGTTTGGTGATGACATACTGATAGCTTGTAAATCACTGAACATCTGAAATTTGGTAATCCGTCTCTGTTACAACGAGTTACTTATTTTCGGAACTGTAATTTGTTATAGTTTTTTTTTTTTTTTAATTTTTTTTTATCAAATAAGCAGTTTTAACGGTGGAAACAGCTCAGTTCATCGAATTCTCTTTTTAATAGAATCAAGATTAATGACAAAAATGTATAATAACACCGTGACCTAAGAATGAAAAGAAAAATCTGTACCCTCGAAAGAATAAAAACAAACATTGTAGTTTATATAATTATTAATTTAAACGGTTACTTAAATAAATATTTATTGGTATATAGTCTCATAATTTAAATCTATCTCAATCAAAAATAATAAAATGTTTTTCGAATCAATATAGTGTAATGAAAACAATAATGAAATACAGAAAGTTTCTCAGGAATCATTTATTTTTTAATCGCTAAAACAGAAACTATTTTCGCATAATAACCTTAACAGCAATTATATTCTCAGCGAGTATAAATACAATCAAAATAACTGATTTGTCATCGACATTCTTAGAAAACTTTGAATTTCTATTAATTATTATTAAAGTAGATATTGATGAATTCAGCGGGTCTTCTTCGACGTGAAGGGGTTAAATTAAATATTTATTAAAAACATGCGAATTATGATTTTTTTCAAAAATTAAATATAAAAATATAATTTTGATTTTGATTAGAAAAACACTCAAGTTACCACTTGAATAGTTTTAGTGGAATTCACTTTATGTGTCTGGTTTGTATTAAAAACGAAGTTGCCATTAGAAAAATTTTTGTTTCACAAACCATTTTTTATGTACAAAAAATAAAGAGAACGAACATTTTCGTAATATTGTACTTCTAATATAACTATTATTCGTTGGCCATAATAATATATCATGCATTGTTTATTATACATTTATACAAATATCAATACAAAATGAGCATATTATTATACTTTATATTATGTTGTTTTTGTGTATACGTAATATGAATTTATAATTCTATATAAGAAGAAAAGTTTTCCACGACTTTAATAAAAAAAATGCATATAACAGTAAATATTTTAAACATCCTGATTTAGTCTATTCTAGAAACAACAATGCTATTTTTATGTTGACTTGTTA
The DNA here is from genome assembly GCF_020882245.1 of Rhopalosiphum padi. Taxonomy (NCBI): domain Eukaryota; kingdom Metazoa; phylum Arthropoda; class Insecta; order Hemiptera; family Aphididae; genus Rhopalosiphum; species Rhopalosiphum padi. Next base: position 28,166,854 of record NC_083597.1, on the reverse strand, counting down.
TTTTTATTTTCGGTTTAATATTAATATTTGCAACTTTTAGACAGTAAATAACCAATGCGTGGTATATTATTGTCGTAAGGTTTTGTACAATTGGATTATAAAAAATACATTCTAATCTTTTGGATTTATTTTATTTTCTTAAGCTATTATCAGACTAGTTGACAATTTTTACTCAAATAAAAACCAATAATAATGTATAATAATAACAATTGAAGTATACGTATATGCATTACGTCTGAAAATGTTTTATTTATATTAATTAATTACCTATTGTTATACTGTTCTTATAGACTCGCAGTTGACAGTTCTACTAAATTAATTTGATCGAAAAAAATGTCCAAAAGAACGAAAATCATAATCATTTGTAAACGTTGAAGGTTAGGAAGTATACGGTCATTTCAACTCGGATAGAGGATACTGTAGTTTGTCGTGGGTAGTTTTGAAACATTATTTTATGCTTTTATCGCACTGATAATTACTATTATTGGCCATCATTATCAATTTAACGTCAAACAATTGAACGCCGACTGAAAACCGTACAGTTATTTGGTTCGATTGGACAGCAATTAATGCGACGGTACAGCGCGGGACACACGCAGTGTGTGTGTGTGTGGGCGAACGGGACCGGGTCTGGCGTGTAGTATTTCGGTGACAACGTTATCGTACATTTGCATAATGTCGAGGGAGTAGAGGAAAAAAAGAAAAGAAAAGTGATATTATCCGCAAAAAAAAAAAAAAAATAAAGAAGAAAATACAGCTAACCGAGATGGGTTCTAATAAAAAGAGCCTTAGGCCTACGAGGCGGCGGGTCGATGAAGGAAAATACTCTTTTCAACGCGACGACGACGACGAGGGGGTTGTTTTTGTATGGCTAGGAAAGCAGATGACGTCGACGAGGGTATTGCGGCACAGGGAGTCGAGGGCTGCTTGCGGGGGGTGCGACGGGGGGGGGGGGTAGCGCGATAGTGTGAGAGCGAGCAGCGTCGGCGACGGCGACGGCGGTCGAAGAAAACAGCGAAGACGTTCGCGGGCCGATCGTCCGCCGCCGCCGGCTGTGCAGTGTGTACACCCTGTTTGCTGCGAACCACCGCCGTTGCAAGCACGACCCCGCCGCCCGGACTTCCTTCCCCGCTTCGCCAGCCTATCCCCTCCGGACGTCCTCCCCCACCGCTATTGATTTTGAAGGCAAACTGGTACCGGGCGCTGCGCACTGCCGGCCCCGGATCATCGTTTCTCCGCCGACCATCCCTTCCGTGTTCGACTCCTCCGGCCGTCCCTTCCGACCGAACCGTCTCCCCTACGCCCCCGATGTTCACCTCCTCCTCGTCCTCCTCCGACGCTCGAGTGACGGGTGGCGGCGGCGGCAGTGGTGACGGTAGCGGAGCATATTACACCGAGACGACAACGAGCGACGAGCAACTATACAGCGTCCGCCCGTCGCACGCGAGTGTGACCCAGTGTTAATGAGCTGATTTCTCTTTTTCGTCCAAACAAATGATAATAATATAACGATACGATTATGACGTGTCCGCAAAAGAGTCCGACGGACGACGACGTCGTATCATATTAAGATATCTCGTGCATTCGAGTAAAGTCACTACATCGGTCGACGGCGTTCATTAAACGCGCGCCGATCGTGTGAATCCGTATATTATATATTATATGGGCGCGATCGGACGATTTTCAGTACAGTTTTTATGTGTTTTTTTTGGGAAGTGTCGATCGCCAAACGCCGCGAACCAATGTCACATCGCCACACGACGATGTCGCAGTCGTCGTATTTCTAGAATTCAAAATTCTTCTGCACATTCTTTACGAACAATGTTATTAAAATACAGACACGGAATTATGGTGACGATCTCTATCATTCCGCAGCCGGAGTATAGAATTCGAACATTTGTTGCATTTTTTTGTTTCGTAATGGTTTTCAAGTTTCAAATACTTGCGATTTAAGAACCGCGCGAGCTCATTTCCATTAAGCTTTGATTACATTTAATATTTATATTAATAAACTGTTTGTTTTGTAAACAATTTATCTGTTACGCTTTGGAAAACAATTACTGTACCTGTGACGCACCGTATATGGGTACATAATATTATAATGCATATTCCTGTAGTGAACTACTGATGCCACTGAATCAGAACTTATTTTTGAACGCAGCAATTTTTGATTTATTATCTGGTGGAAAACGACCGAATAGAGTAGAGTAGTTTATTTTTCATTTGTTTCTGTTAACAAATATCTGTAAAGAGACGATTTTTTCGTGAGGAAAATGTTTTTATTTTTATCCAATTCTATTCACGCGATAGGTAATGCCTACCGTACGGTGTCTGACGGTGGATTATGACGGCTGATGGTTTTCTGACAACAACTATACCTATCTCAGATTTCGGTAAACTTGTTGTTAAATGTTAAAATGCCGTCGATTGTTTACAACATAAAGCTCACGATAATCCCGATAGTTGACTTATAAATTAAACGCCATCGACAAATGCATTTGAAGAAATCCCCACCTTACACACTTTCCAGTTACGTTTGTATACAACTCATGAAACACGAGATTACGTTTTAGAAGAGTGACCACTGAATGCGTTGTGATGTCATTATTTAAATTTGATATAATAATATTTATATTATCATCTACAATTTATGAATCTTAAAACTTCTCATAAATATAATGTGGCGCTTAAACTATAATTCTAAAGTGAAATTGTGTTGACGGTTATGTAAGAGTTACGATGACTCGTTAATGTTGCTGCCTTTGAAAATTAAATTGTTATAGTGAAACATAATACTGTAAAATATTTATGTTTATTTAAATACTTTATGAAGTTTTGGTATTTCATTCATATAGGCATAGGAATATAGGGTGTCCCACGAGGACGAACTAATTTAAAGTGGTGGCTTAATGGAGTTTGCGTTACTTCCGTCACTAATAGTAAATATTATTTGGACATTCTATATAATGTATATGATTTTGATATACATACTTATTATTTCAAGTGCCTTTTGTTTTTAAATTTTTTTTTCGTTCTTTTAATTCGATAGTGGTTGACGTAAAAAATATATGCTATAATTCAAGTCTCAGTAAATTATTATTTTAAAATACAACAAGCTGATTATTTTTAAAACATATTTTATATTATTATATGTTTATATACTAACTTTGACCAAAAAATGTAAATTATTATACCTATTAAAAAAAAAAATCTTTATATAAAATCAAATACATTTAATTTACGTATACACTTCATACAATGTGAAATTTTTTAGAAAACAAAAAAATTTATAACTTAGACACTTCTGTAAACTATCTACTTAAAAATTACTTAAGTACTAAAAATAATCAGATAATACACATTTTTCTTGCTTCATTACGTTTTATTTGTTTTTTATGAACGTTATTTCATCAAAAAAATATTTTTTTGATGATTATCTTTACTACGAAATATGTTTTTAATAAGGAATTAAATAGGTACCTTAGTCTATGCTTAACACGTATTGATATTATTTTAACTATTATGACACCTTTATTTACGCGGACACAGTTTCAGTAGTTGATGTTCTATTCCCTGGCATACACATACATAAGACACGTTTAAGCTTCTATCAGTTTTCGATTTGAAAAAAAGAAATAACGCTAATCATTAGTACGAAGATTTTACGTATTATTTAGGATCATGTTTAAATGCTTAGTCACTTCATTGAAGGAGCAAACTATATTTCACGATCTACCGTAAGCAGATTTGTATAGTTTAGAAAAAAAAAAAAATTTAATGCGTTAGTTTAAGCACCTAGTTTATATATTTTATTAATTGATTATCTAAACATGAATCTTTTAAATATTTATATTGAGGTTTATTTACATATTATAATTCATAATAGGTACAGTTTTAATGTTACGTGAGCATCTTTTATATAATTATCAACAATGAAATCTTGAATACAAAAAGAAATACAAAGATATTTATATGTATTGCGATTTCATAAATCTATCCTATTATTTTTGAGATTTGTTCAAAACGTTTCTATAATGATATTACTTGAAATGAAAATTTAATTATCGATCGAGTTTTTAAATTCCACTGATTTTCACTAATAATAATTGCTAATTCAGTAAACTAAAATGTATAACTACTAACGTTTGAATATTTATTTTTTAGTTCAAAATTAAAAGAGTTCACGAATCGGATTTATAAATATAAAGAATCTAGTAAAGCAAAATTTTACTTTGCAATGTAATTAAGTTCACCTTGCAAATAAATGTAATGAATAAAATCTACGTGGGCAGTAAATTATAATAACAAACAAATTATAAAAAAATATTTATTATACGAATATTTTTATGTAAAAATTGTGAATGTGCAATTATTTTTATTGAACCGACTTGAAGAATTATAAATTTTAATTATAGGCATTTTTTACTTGAAATAGTTCAGTTATAATTAAAAATCAAGTTTTAAAATATTATTTAATTAAAATCTGAGGTAAAATACGATAAAAACTTCCAAAAGTTAGTTATTATTTTTTTTTGTCCAAGTAGTAGGTTTTGAGTGGGTAGTTAGTTTGGTTCTATTGAACCATAACATTATGATTGAAATAATGTTCCATTATTTCATTTTAATATTACTTTTATCACCACTTATATTTTCATGGTTCTTTTTGGTTGTAAACATTTGATTCTACTGAAAAAAGCTAAAAGGAGTTCAAGGTTTCTAGTGTGAATAAGTTTGGTACAAGCGTCATAAATCCACACTTTTTTATCGCTCAAACGTGGTAGATTGTTAAATAAATAAATGATTTAGTTTATCAATATTAAATGCTTGTATATTAAAATGTATCTTAGGATGCAAGTCGAAAAGATACTCGGAATAGAAGTATTAAAAATTACAACATTAATTTAAAAAATTTACTGTAAAAATTTATATAAAAAAATGAAATGATGTAACTTCTCGTATTTCTAATGGAATTTAGAAATCTTCGGGTATTGCTCATCGTGCCTTAGATATATAATATATATATATAGTTTAGTTAGATTTAGTTTAATTAAGGTATGACGTAACGAAGCTATTTCAAATATCTATCCCGCCATAGTAATTAATAACTAATAAGTAACAAGTAAGAATATACCGCACCACATATACAAGCACAGTATACGTCATATTTTGATTTTCATTAAATGATGGCTGTCATTACTTTTCTGCCGTAGAACTGTATTGTTCTTTATAAAGTTTCAAAACTCTCAGTGTTAATGACTCGTAACCTGCAGATAAAGTCGTCTCATTAAATTGTGGTTATACAGTAGTCATACATGTAGGTTTTGACCGAACTGCAGTGTTTAATGGTATTTTAATTGATCGTATGTAATGTAAAAATGTTTTCACTTTTACACACGATTTCCATTGGAGCTAGACTGATCATAAGTACATTCTGTGATCAAAGTTTTTTTTTTATTTTATTTTTATCTGTGACCAAGTATCAATTAAGGATGTGTAATATCGGCACTAATATGTTTTCCATTTCCAGATACACTAATGAGGATTCGTCGACGGACGTGTGACGTTTGGTTATAGCCAACGCAAACAGTCTAGTCGAAAATATTTTCCTCGAAAAGAATGATTTGAAAAAAAAAACTAAATCATTTAATTCAATAAATATACTATTTAACACCCATTAAAAACACAAATAAGATAATTGTTTGGAATTTTAGTAATAATTTGTTTATATATTATATTATAAGGTGTAACAAGAATATTTGACAGACTTCCATTAAAAATGTTACTATATTTGTTAAATAGTCCTGTTACACTCTGTATGGTTTTAAAAAATGAGTAACACTTCCATCACATATGCACTACTCTTATAAATATTAAATAGCACATGATATTATAACGTTAAAAGAAATAATGAGTGATAACGATACGCACTTTCAATGCGGAATGATTTAAATCGGTTAAAAACTAATAAAAATTGAATAATAAGTCCATGGTAAATATATTATATAGGTAGCATTTGAACATACCATGCGCTTATGTGTTTAATCAATATTAAAATCAAATATTTGCCTGTTAAGTAAGTACAAAAGGATGGACGCATATACGTATCGATGTATTGTATTCGGCTATTCAGTCATTGTCTTTCACAAATGAATACGATGAAGTACAACCGTACACATATAATGCTATATAATTTATAATTGAACAGTCTTATAGCAGAAATAATAATGACTTAATGCACACAATGCAGAATATGTTTAACAGTCACAATGATCAGAGTATCATTGCACACATATTTTGCACGTAAAAGATATATTGTCCTACTTGTTAAAGATTTTTTTATTAAGTTCCATCACAGCACAATGTCTAACATTATATGATATTATAATATCGAGTGTTATGATAACCACGTCATGCTTGTTTAACCAACATAAAAGAAAAATAATAATATTTTAAATTTTAAATTATAATATAATATTAATAATACTTATAATTATGATTATTAATTGTTTCCTTTACAGTGATTAAACGTTTCGTGTAAATAGTGATATGCGTCTATTATCATTTTCAAAACAAACGCCTTTAAACGTACTGTGTTCATTTGTGTTCGATATCAGTCAAACTTTGTATGAGATAAAAGCAATAATAAAATGTATACAGCGAAATACCACAAATCTGAGAACAGTAATTATTGCATTATATATTATGCTCGTGCAATAAAACGTGTGTACTTATCTTAACGAATGTCCCTTGCACGTGTAATTTGTCCGGAGGCTGGTATAGTAGAGAATTTTCCGGTCGGTTTTTATTACTCTCGAAGAGGAGTTGTAAGTCTCTGCGGCCGAATGGTCCCTGCGGGACGAATTAGACACGGATTTTTTTTTTTGGTTATTTTCCTACTCATTTATCCACCATTCCAATGTTAAACAAACGTGACTAAGATTTTATGGAGATAATTAGTAAACTATTTGTCATGCACAATCATATTTATTTATTTTTAACTCTGAGCGTCCAACTGCGCCGTACAACAATTTAACGGTTAAGACCAGCTTTAATTTTACTCAGTTAATTTTAGAAGATAATTATTAATAGTGATCACACTCAAAAAATTGTTATTTTTAACAAATGCATGACGAAAACTAATATATATATATATATATATTTATATTATAGTATTATACATATTTGATCAGTGAATTTAAAACTGCACAAAAAAAACTAATAAATATAATTTGTTGTCATTATCGATTCATGTTAAGCAAGTTTAGCAACTATATATAGTGTATAATTAAGAAAATCAATACATTTTATCATTTATTATTTATACGAAATATATTATTACCCGTTATAAACAATCCAATGAAAATATTTGATACATTTATTTACTATTTAAGATAAATAATATATCAAAATAGTATATAGAGTTAGTTTAATAGTTTTTTTTTTTTTTTTTTTTTTTTAGTTTCTAACGAATTCCGTTAAATAATAAAACTATTATGTACTATCTGATATAATATTATAATAGTCAAAGCCAACAATAGTCATTACAATAAAGTATTTTATTCCCTTCGATATAATAAATCATTAATATTTGTTGTGCTTTATTGTATAAACTGTATATATATTATTGGTTAAAAATGACAACAAATGTATGATCATTTAAATACGTATTCTACTATAATGTATTATTTTTTCAAATTCCATATACGTTGTTGTTAGATGATTTTTATTCATATATTTTATAATACTAGGTATTGTTATTATACACTTGAAATCATTTCTATCATACAATACATTTAATTAAGTTCGAAAATATTTGAAAAATAATACATAATACATAAGTTATACGGACGAACGGTACGCAGTATAAAAAGAGTAACGCCAAAGATGGCAGAATATAATAACCAGCGAGTATCCTTGACCAATTCATTGAATCGTAAAAACTTAATTAATTTCTGATTTAAGTTTGAATACATATTATGTTATGTAGTATGTGCTGTGATCTATAATACAAGATTAATCGACAGTTCTAAGAATTATAAAAACCTAAGTGAACATTTTATATGATTGGAAAAATGTTATAATAATAGTACTGTTTTTAATATAATATAATGACAAAAATATAAGCATATAATATTATGTATTAAAATATTATGATATGGTTTTGTTTGCCTCTTGTTTTGTTGTAGTATTGTCAAAATTTAATAATTACGTTTATTATTAATATTAATTTTTTTTTTTTCTAGTGGTTTCTTGTAACCTTTATTATATTAGGAACGTTTAATCGTCACTGTTAAAATTCGATTACTGTTCCAACTGAAAAAATTGGTGGTTTTTGAATGAATCGACGAATTTTTAATTTAATAGGTTTATATTAAATATATGATCAATAAAAATACAAGCGAACGGAAAACAAACGTATAACCATTCATATTCCGTTTCTTCGTTAACAAAGAACGAAATATGTTTTCTTATTAAAATTTAATTTTATATCATATCATTTTTTTTCAAAACAGAAGTATATAACGAGATTACAATTAATGATAAAAATATATCAAATTATTGAAATAATATCGTTTTTAATACCCTTTCCTTTACGGCTATGAGAAAATAATCATCATTTGTGGGTAGATAAATTTCTATTTTTATGTATTAATATAATACGATAGATTAGTCAACCTTGTTTTTTCTTTAGTAATACTCATACGATTTTAATTACTCTTAATTTATATCAATATTGTTATTGTAGTTACCGAGTATTTCAAAAATATGTATTGGTAATTTAATCATAAATTAAGTATGCATTTCTTGGACCAACAAATTAAAAATTAAAATAAACTATTTAAAGGTATTTATTAGAATTCTTAAGATTCATTATATCGATAATAATATGCATTTGAGGAAACATTATTTATTTTGAATATATTTTTTTTAATATTATGTATGTATTAAGTTAAAAAATAAAGTATCTACTTCTTTGATGCATTTTTGGAACTGTTACAATGAAAATTAATGAACAATTAAATATAAATCAAACCCATTAATTAAAAAGTATAGTATATGTTTATTTAATCATTTTTTTTAGTTTTTCACTATAATATTTTATTTTAAAATTTAATGTAAAATTTTTTTGTTTCTGCTTTTTTTTTTACATACCTATAGGTAAATAGAATCATTTAATTTGTGTTTATGAACATTTGATTTGTATTAATCGTAAAATCATATTATTTAGTAATATTTTGCCAATTACTCAATAGTTACGTTAATCTATATATTTTTAATTTTTATATATACGTATACTTGTAATTCATAAGCATACTATAGGTCCCCGAATTATGCACAAATCTGTAAATATTGTGCATTATTAATGAATTAATATTATTTGTTTATTATACTTTTTTCGTTTTATACAGATGAATAAATAACATGAGCGTGAATTATATAATTATATTAATGAAATATTTCCAACAAAATAATATACGCAGGTCTGTAACTCTGTAGGGGTATCTAGGGATGATTATTAAAAAATATAACTGTTGGTTAACATTATATTACTTAAATTAATTACATGACTTAAAATATATTATATATTGATCAATATAAATCTATTTTTAATAAATTTAATATTTATTTTATTGGTGAACGATGAATACTAAAATTTTTATTATATTTTTCTTTTCCATATATTTTATAAAATAAATGAAATCAAACATTTGAGATTACCTTGTTAAGTTCTAGCTATTATTATTATTTATTTCCTACGTTTTAGTATGATATAGGTACAAGCAAATATGAGAGTTAATTTATTAAAAATTTTAAAAGTAGGGAACAGTTTAGAGAGTTTGTACGCACCAATGACTGTTAAAACAATAAAATTTATAATAATAAAAAAGTGTTCTTGGAAAAATGTGTGACACTTCACAAAATTCAAGTCAAGTTAACTTTATTATTATTCGTAATATAATTCCATATATTCAGTCAGTAATTTTAATTGCGTTTGCAGAATGCAAACAATACTTGACATGGATTTTTTGACCGTATTCTCCCCTATTTTTATACTATAGTGGCAAATTTCGCACTTGTATAATATACTGATAGTGTATAATGTAAACACAGATTATTCCCCTGCTTAAGTAGCTTCACACTTGAAAGTAAAGTAGACTCTAAAATCCATTTGGTACACACATTACTTTGATAACCAATTTTTATTGTTTACAATTACTGTATATTGACACACATTTTTGAATAAGACGATTATATTCTGTCTGAGATGATCTACTGCATGAAACACCGAAACAAACACTCCAATTTGGAGCAGCTCAAATCGATTTAATTACCAAGTACTCAAGAACTGTAATGTTAAAATTTTCAATTACATTTTTGCTGTACGATGCATTTTGTTGTACGTGTCAAATGACAAAACATTAAAGTTTAAAAGTCAAAATCGTAAAAACACAAATGCCGTTCTCGCAGGAGACGCTTTTGACTATAACGCCCAGGAACTGTGCGCATTTCATGGAGGTCATATGGCACATTGAAACACGACTATTGCAGCCGCGTGCCTTTTGGGGTCAAGAGCTTCGCGTGATCAATCGTCCTGATGGGGAGCTTTGAGACTTTAAAAACCCGAAAAGCCGACATGGCATACACACAGACAGACGTTGTCGTGTACGACACATCACGCAAGCGTAAATTGACTTCAGCCCTTTTCGCTCGTTCTACAACACCCCACGCACCCCATTCGTCTTTTCGGAATTTATAAACCAGGAAATAGTGGAACAATCCAATTACAATGGTTAGGTGTGTATTGGGGAAAAAAGTTTACCTTCGCATTCACTATTAATATTTATTATGTACCTAGTCCCCTTCACCGCTGTGGAAATTCGGCGTCTTCGGAATCAGATTTTTCGGATATGTTTGTGTGACTTTCGGCTTCAGACACGCGTCCTGAAATAACGACGCCCCGGGGACTGGTGGGTTACGGTGAAGTGAGCCTTAAGTCTTGGCTTTGGTGTCCATATTGTTGGGGGGTATACGATTTCTCTAGTTAATATTATGGTACGAGAGTTTTGAAATATTAAGAACGTTGTTGTAATAGGGGTTTTACTAAAGGTTTTGTTTTGGACAAGCACTTGTTTATTTCTTTTGCTTATTCATATTCATCCACTCATTATTCTTAAGATGTACTGATTGTTCGTTCTGAAAACACATTTTAAAGTTAACGATTGTTTTAATTATAAAAAAATAATAATACTCGCATAAATATTGAAATCACGATGTTATCAGATACTCATCGAAACAAATGATTTTTTTTTTTGGCCGTGTTAAATATAACACTTATAATCGATTCCACAATACCGTTATCGTTAAATTATCAATGAATAAAATATGCTTAAAGTAAATTGTTCGTAAAAAAAAAAAAAAACGCTCGAGCAAAATGTATCGAAATTAATCTTAAAACAATCCTCTTAAAAATAAGACAAAGTTATTGCAATTTTGTTAAAATCTTTATATACCGTTTGATTTTGATTTTTTTTTTTATATAATACGATTTTTGTTAAACATTATAATGTTAACCGTTCATTTTAAAATAATCTTTTATTTATATTTTCAGTACAATTTAAAATATACATATGATTTTATTATAGATAGGGTCTATACTTAAAGACTGGAGGTCCTTCAAGTATAATGAAATTCGTTTTTTTTTATGTATATTAATATTATTATTCGTACTGGTTTGTTCTATCACTATAACATAGTTAAAAATGTTAGTTGTGCGCTACCTAAATCTATCCACCAAGCATTTTTCATAAAAACCGATGAGTCAGAATTAAATTGTATTTATTTTAAGAGGAAACAAATTGTATACATAAACAATATACATAATAAACATATATGGGTAATATATATATATATACAATATACATAATGGTTTATGTTTCGATCATCCATCATTTTATTAAACAGTGTTGTTTCCGTTCTCGAAGTATTAAGACAAATATATAGTTATCCGGTTGTTGATTGCACCTCTCCATTTAATTACTTGGAAGTTTCAATAGTTACGGCGTCTCTGCCGAATTACTGTCAATATTTACAGCAGTTTAAGAACTTTAACCGTTGTTTCCTTTTATTTTACTAAAAACGAGTCACGGTTTTTTTATTTTTGTAAATACTAATAACTGTGGTACTAACCTAGGAATTATTTTTTATTATTAATTTCATAAAAAAATTAAATTGTATGAATGCGCTGGTGTGTAAATCAATATTTTACATATAAGACAATTATTGTGCCAAGCCAAGACGACATCACTGGATAAGTACATGAAAAAAACGATAGTATTTCACTATTAAACAACTAAATACTATATCTATATGTATTATGTGCGTAAAATATAGCATCAATCGATTTTCAATAAATTTATTTTTTGTCACTTAATATATCATGGAATTATTCATGGTCTGATACAGTATAAGGTTTCTATTTTATGTAATATATCCATCTAGCAACTTTTTTTTTTAAAATAAATAGCACTCTTGTATTGATAAAACGTCTTATACGAAGAAAATAAAAGCAGCTCATAAAACAAACTGCAAGTGTTCTATACTGATGTGTAAAGATTTTATGATTCCATGTAATATTGATCCATTTATACAATTATTTCAAATTTTGTTTATTCTTCTGCAACACAAAAAAAATTATAGAATTATATATATTATAACTAATAATATAATCAATAATGATTAATAACAAACAATATTAAAATATAAGTTATAAAAAAAAAAATTAAACGAAAAAGTTGATCTGCTGTATAATAGACTTTGAGTGAACTTAGTAAGTTCACTGAAATGAATGTGTTAAATATAAATTCAATGAAAAATCATTGCATATGAAAAATTATTTTAAATCTAGGTAGATTTCCAGTTTCTATTTCTAAGGATAATTGTGTATTATTAATAATTTTTTTTGATTTATGTATCATCAATGAATGTCAGCAATACAGTATGTTTAACTAGTTTTTTTTAGTAAAAATAGCATAGATTATAAAATAATTGTTATAATATTATAATATTAACCACAATTTTTATCGATTTATAAGTCAAAAAATTACTGACCTAAACTTGAATGATGAAAATTAGTTCATGATATTTATATCTTTAAAATATCTAAATATTTTGAAAATGCCTTTGTGTGTTGAAAATAACATTATTTGTAAAGGTAATAAGTTTAAAATTTTTACTATTATTATTATTATTATTTTAATACCAATAATTTACTATTATTTATTACCTTTTTATAACATATAAATATATTTCATTTGTAAAACAGAAAATATATTTATATAATTATTTTGAAGATAATATAAAATATAAATACATTTATACTTAAAAATGCGTGTCTTATATTAACTGCGATATTGTTATTTTATAAATATTAGCATCTTTGAGAAATAACTTTGTAATTATTTTAGTAAACAAACTTAAAACGATAAAAGAAGTCAGTAAACTTACCATGCTGGTAAATTTTATGGAGTTTACTTCTCTAGAAAGACGCAATGATGACAAAATAATATTTTTAATTTGTTTTATGTTTGTGTGCCTGTTTACAACTATGTGAAACATACACGGGATAAATATTTTATGGTTCACTTTTTATTCCCTTCTCCGATTCAAGTCCGAAAAACATAATATTAAACAAATGATATACGTTACACATATATATTATATTATCATACGTACTGTGACAGAGCCTCTACGGTTCTATTTATTGAATAATGTCACCATTAATAGTGATCGATCAACGAGCGTTATAATATTATATAAAACGTCCTTGGCAGCTGACAATAAATAGTGTGAGTCAACGAGTTGGAGGAGCGTACACTGTACTATCGCGTGTTCGTGCAGTATATAGTCTATCTCAAATGCACAAATATACGAGAAGGTGTGTGCGTGTAAGAGAAATACACAGAGAGAGAGAGAGAGAGACACACACATAGAAAGGGTGATATAGTGAGAGAGTCTGTGATGCCGGGAAATAGGAAGAAATAAAAATGTCGTTGAGATATTTCGACGCCAGAAGACTGTAATATTATTATACATCTGGTTTGGTAATATTATAAGCCTATTGACGAGTGACGAAGTGACGACGAAGGAAGAAACTGCAGTAGCATACAGGTGGTTCAAATATCCGTTTAGAACCAGTTTCGTATTGTAATCACTGTGTGTTCCCCGTATATAATATATCCTGGTTCGGTAAGTCTGAGATACAAAATGAAATTGATCGCCAAACAGACCCAAAATAGACAATTCGTCCGACCTGACGCCGATAAAGTTAATTAAATCTATACAAACAGGGAGTGAATATTATTATAAACCTAAGAGATCCATAGTGGCTTGTGTTGTCAGAATACACAATATGTCCCGAAGGTTTTATAGACACAATCTGAGTAATGGAAAAGACGTATTCAATAGTATTTTCTAAAGTATACTGCACAAAGGATCTCCACCGCACTTTGTACACCAGGTCACTATCGTTCTGCAATCGGCACTGCTTGGATGATGAAAAACGATATTTCCTAAACTCTTGGATTTATACTTGATCTGTCCTAGAAGTCTATGAAAGCCCCGTCAAAATGTTAACGAAAAAAAAATATATTATTTAATATTTCTTATCTATAGAATACTGTGCAAAGACAGATATAAAAATAAAATTTATAACACGTCAAAAGTGATTTACCATACGTCATTTGTAACTTTGATAACTTAATTTAAATGATATTATCAATTATATTATGCAGTTAAGATTAATATACAAATAAAATAAGAAAATTAATATTTACTCCGAATTCTGTTTTTATTAGTTACATAAAATGCAATTTATCAATGATAGTTGTAATTAATTATGAGTAACTCGATTGCTAGAGTTATTTAACAAAACTATATCGCTGTTTATAACTTAAAAGTTAAATTGTTATTGTAATAATACTATATAATACTTAAATTTATTTTACTGTTTTATTATTTTATTGTTTTATTTATTACCTACATTTGTATTCGTTCTTTTTTATTTTTTAATAGTTCCACATATTTTAATTACATAAAAATTATTAGCGTCATAACTATGGATTTAAAAATATTACCCAAGAAAAATTATTTAACTTGTAGGTTTAAAAGGATTTTTTTATAATATAATACTTATAATAATTTCTATTTAGAAAATATATTTTTTTAAATAATATTATCGTATACATAATATACTATATATAGTGTATACTATTTTATGTTGTTAGTATTTAATAATTCAAAGACAAACTGTACTATTTTTGGATCGTTGCCGTAGGAATTTGTTTTTTAAACAGCCTAATATTAATAATCTGATATTAATTTTGTATAAAGAAATAAACAAATCAAGAATAGTATATTTATATTGAGTAGGTTATTTTAATTACAAAATATATTCTTACTTTATTTTTAGTGATACAACAAAGTATCTATTAAAAGGCGGAGTTCATCGCCAAGACATTGGTCGGGAAAATAATATTATTATTGTTAAAACTAAATAAATAACAATAAAAAATTATGTTGAAGAAAATTAATAACAACAATAAATTACGAGGAATAATAAAATAAAATTATATCGAATCAATATGTTCTGTCTTTTCTTGTGTCCCTTTTGTTCAGCGTTGCTTTACTGACAATCCAGTTTCGATGGCGTAACAGCCCGATGAGTAACCGAAGGGGTACACGGATGGCTCAGATCCCGTAAATTACAGGCAGGCGACAGTATAGGCTGCTGGCAATCAATCTCAGCGAAATAATCGGTTCTGTCTGTAAGGTAATTGAAGTAAGCCATGGCTGCGGTGGCGATAGGTAGGAAAAAATTACCGAGTTTTTCCATTTTGACGCGAAAACCCGGAGACGCGGTTCGATTTATTTCAGTGCATAATTCTTTAAAATAAAAACGCGCCGTCAATTTTAGCGATCGGCGAAGACCATAAATATTATGTGTCGCAATGTCGGGAAAGGGTGTACAATGTACATATACACCTTTACATAAATAACACTCGAGCTTTTTTCGCGGGACAGTGTATTATACTATTATTATATATATATATAAATATATTTTTTTATCAATAAAATATTTGGTAATTTCGTGACATTTTAATTTGTCAATAGCTGCCAGCAAATCCTAGTCATACCACTATTATTTAGTGGATTATTGTGCATTTTCACAAGAAAATTGTTTTCGACATTGTTTTTTCCGACATGATTAATGTCTAAAAAAAAAACCACTACAACACTCTATCAAATGTTTAAATTTCAATTTCGACACGATAAATGTATAATAGTATTACATGTACTCTAATTTTTATCATTATTATTTAGGAGTAAAACGAATATTATAGCGGAACACTTAAACGGGCATCGCATGATAAATTATCCTAACGATAAGTGTTGTTTTTTTAAAAAAAGATCATTTCTGTGTTTGATTTTCGACTGACTCGCTTTCCTGTAGATCGCCATCAGATCTTCCAGGTAAAAGATATTATTAATTTATTTTATTTTAGTTACATATTATTGTAATGTAGTAATTTTGTTATGCATTTGTGTTTTACCGCTTACCAAAGCTCTCATTAAGATAGTTAGGTTAGACAACTATAGAAACTTTGAATCATATAAATATAACCAATTAACTTCGGTCAGCGAGTGTAAAGCTTGTCTGCTTCCTCAACGAATGAAGTTTGATAAGTTTAATAACACCGGTTTAGACGTAATAATAAATGCTTATTCTGACAGTTGTGTGCGCTTGTGCGTGTGTTTGCGCTAACAATAAACTTGATCCACAATAGTGTAAAGGGACCAATAGTTGTAACAGTCAGTATAATATTGGTCTAGGCAATATGCATAAATACTCAACTAGGTCACTGATCTTTTTCAGAAAAGTTTGATAATATTCTCGTTGGATCCCGAGCTACTGGCGTTACTGTGCTATAACAATATAACAGACAAATTTTATTGAAAAACATTGTAAGTAATGTCAATAATAATGATGTTAAATGCTTCATAAATTATATACAATTCAGACTTACATGAATTCAATATTTTTGTTTGATAACAATTATTTATAATTAATTATAATTAATCACGGTGAAAATATTGATTTTTGAATCCCTTCATTAAAAAAAAAAAAAAAGAAAAACTTGTTAACAAAACTGTTTCTGGAAACTAATTAGAAAATGCATAACACGAAGGATAATATTATTATTATAATAATATCATTATATCTAACGCTGCTTTGTATTTGATAATAATAAGTCTTGTCATTTATATGATATTCTTGTAACAACACGACCTTGATGAAAATTATAACTTACTTCTTTGAAATGCCACAATAACGTTACACTTTGGAACATCACAACTCTTAGTTATACAGAACGAATATTTACTATTCGAGAAATATCAGGGATTAACTCTATTTCATAATATAATCCAATATACCACAATGCCTCCCATCTTTCATCCGACTATAGTTACTTAATTAAACGATGTAGGTACGCTTAAAATTAATCCATTCGATTTGTATTATTTAGACTTCTCGTGTTACATATAATTTTTTATATACCTAATAAATTATTGTATTAAACTTTTACACGGCTAGTTAAAAAATAAAAATAAATCAATTAATTAAATTAATTAATAATAATAAAAAAATTATTCTCGTATTAAAAAGATTAAAACACATTAAAAATCAAAATGATTATATTAAATTATAAAGTTATACATACACTACATAATACATTAGATTCTTAGTCTAACAATTAATGTATTGACGTGTGTTTTTTTTTTCTGTTATCATATTTTAGGCAGTAAAAATATAAAGTTTCCATAAGTTGCACGGTCATCTCAGAAATGAAAAAAATAATATATTAATAGGATATAGATATTCACAATTATAATAATTCAATACTATTATAACATAATAAATGCAATGTTTTTGGAAAAAATGAATCAACTTATTGTAATACTAAAATTAAAATAAATTGCTTTAATAGATATATCAAAAAAACATATCATAAAATATACTTAATAATATAAAATGACACTTAACCTTCTGCCTTCGCTCAGCATTGTTGTTCATATAGAAATATAGAATTATGTATTATTGAATTCATTCCTAACAGTGACTCACTCAACACTAAATGTACAACATTGCAGTGTCCACTCGCTTACATTTTTAATTTTATAGTATAAAATATATGATTTATTTATGTATTAATGAAACTTAGTTAGGTACACGTCATAGTAATTTTATAAAAATTAATTTCACTTTTTTCTAACGATATTTCATATTAAGTTTTAGTATATTTTGATATTTTTCTTTAATATATTAAATGAATAGGTATATTATCGACACTAAAATAAAAAAAAATACAAAATTAAAACGAATAAATAAGAGTTTTTTAAAAAATAAAAATATATATACATTTAAGTAAATGTAAGCACCTAGTGGCCTAGTCAAAAAAAAAAATTAAAAATTAGTATACTATTCACGTAGGTAAAGGTTTAAGGCCCGTTATCGAGCTTGTACTACCAAATCGTTCAATTATCTACTGTACAGAATACATTCTACACGTATATATGGATTTTTGGCCAGGAACAAGGTAGGGAGAGGGAAAGAAAACACATTACGTTCGTTTAGTTTACCTGTAACAAATTGACGGGAAGATTGGGGAAAAAGGTACTATTATGAATACGTGGAGAGGGAGCCATGTGATCTGTTAGCTGTCGAATAACCGGTGGCGGGCGTTAAATTAAAAAAAAAAACGTCAGAGGGAAATTGTAGGTTGTGCGAGGGAAAAAAGACACGGGAAATTATTCAAACGCGTGCTCAGGCTCGCCTCATAGTGGAAACGCGTCATATACGTGCCGGGAAATCTGGGTGTTGCAAAGTAATTGTACTACAACGTGACTAACCAACAGTGATTTTTCATCGACAGATGCTCGTTTGTTGTGAAAAAAAAACCGTTTTATTTATTTTTCATTGAGAAAGTATTTGTATTATAAACTAATAAAATTATCATATCACATAATACATAAACAATATTGTGATGAAATTACTTATTTGTTGGTTAAAGCGATTACAAATTTAACATCATATCATTTATAAGTTATTTATAAAGTTAATACGATAAAACTGTGTTTTTCCAAAGCATCAAAGCATGCAAAAAATACATTCGATGATCAATATTTAAAGTAATTTTTATAATCTACAGTAGCATATATTATACATTTTAAAACAATAATTATTTCTCTAGAAAAAATAAGTGCCCTTTTTTTACTATGTAGTTTAAAATTATGATAACTGATTTGATACAATAAATATTATCTAGTTGTTATATATATATATATATATATTTTTCCTGGGTAATGATAAAGGTAGATAACATTATAATTTATAACTATATCAACTAATGATTATTACTAACATCATAATATGTATTGGTTATTAATAGTAAGTTATAAGAAGCAATTCAATGTGGCATACAAATAGAGAGTACAATTTTTATACTGAGTGATTATTTTAACAGATAACTCTCATAAAATATTCACGCTTTTGATAAAATATTTTTTTATTTAATTCTAAGTTATTATAAAATTAAATTTTTGAAGAAAATAAATTTTTTAATTTTTATCGTTATGATTTCTATAATAATTTCACCTTTTTGTACAACAACATATATTTTTCATTTAATATTCAGAAGTAGAATGTTTATTTGAGAATTTTTATGTATAGAAATCAAACTTATAACTATTAATTAATTAGTTAAAGTATGTAATATTAAAACAAATAGAGAGTAGTATAACAACATTTTTTTCCACTTCAATCCGTTTTTATAGTGGCATAATTTAACTCCAGATAGAACAGTACCTATTTAAAACCATGCTTTTAGTTTACTTAAATTCGTAAGTATTGAATTTTTATTTAAAAAAAAAAACGCACTCGCGTTATTTTTATTTTTGTTTTTAGCGTAAAAACAATTTTTTTAATATATTACCACCAAAAGATATTTATATTATACGCTCCAGCCGTAAACCGAATTTGTTATTAATAATTTAACCGGCGCCGAGCAATCGAACGGTTCGCTGCTCACCCCAGTTTGTCCTCCAGTTGATTAAATTTCTCCAAATTGTCTATTCCGCTCCAATGAAATTCTACGTGTAACCGATTTTTTTTCAATAGAAAAAAAATATATAACGTCGTAAAAATTACGCTTAAATGTTTATCTTTACGAATGGTCTTATTTATATACATTCCTCATTCGGTTTTTGCGATCGATAAACTTTAAGGTCGGGACTAAATATTTCATAAAGGCATAAGAGAGGCGCCCCAAAATTGACGTAGGGCACTTTGTCTAATCAGTGTATTTTTATGTACCACGGCTCCTGTAATTTTTTTCATAAATATATAAAGATTCTCCGCTGAAATATTCATCTGATTCATCCAAAAAGTTTTAAAAAAATATGTTCAAAGAAAAAGTTCAATTTTTTTTTATTACAAAGTTATTTTTAAACAGAAACATAATTAATAATATTTTGTTTTCTTAATAAACTTCTTTCTACTAGTTCATCATAATATTTTGAATCCTAAAGATATTTTAAGAGTATACGATGTTTTATAATTCTCAAGGAAATGAAATGAAATAGGTACAATAATTATACATTTATATTTCATAACTGAGAAGTTCGCTATGCTGTATAATATTTTAAGTGAAGTACAATAAATTGAACTAATTTTTAAAAAAAATATCTTATATAATATTGTTACAACATTATATCACATGTTAAATGTTAAATTAAACATTTAAAAACATTTTTTAAATATCATACAATTCATAATGTGAAGAAATTATTAAATAATAATATACATACTACTCAAAAGTTTCAAGTTATTATGATTGATATATTTGTTGAATAAATCGTTGTTCTACGTTTGAATATCCGATGTCCTCTTAATTTAAACTTCAACGCTCATAAAAAATGCATATTACTTTACAATAAACTTTTTTTTTTAATTATAGTTATATAGAGAAGAAGTCTTGTATTACATTTTAGTATACTACATATTAAAATAAAAATTTACAAATTATTAACTACAAAACTATTTCTAAACTTTTGTAATTTTACTAAATTTTGTGGAGTTTATCAAAATTTGAATTTCAAACGCCCATAAAAATAAATTAAACTAAATAATTTTTATATTTTATTATTTGTCATAATGATTACTAACGAGGAGTATAGTGTAATAAATTTTCATATTTTTGACTTGCAAACAAACATTTTGACATACATAAATAATATAACGCAATAAAAAATAGCTTATATCTAAAACTTTGAAATACCTACTTGTGTCACAAAAACGGCTAAAATATTTTAAAAATTAAACCATTTATTTAGAAAGTTTTAATATTAATATTTGGTATACATATTAATTAATTTTTTAGTTACAACAAAAAAACAAAATTGATTTCAATGAAAACTTATTTTGAGTAAATATCATTAAAAAAAATAAAAAGTATTTTCGTTTTTTTCTCAATCATTTTCAAAAGTATCAATTATAGATCTATTTTGTTACTATAAACCACTATCAAAGTATAGTTTATTGAAACTTACGATGACGTTAGACGCCAAACAACTATATATCGTTCAAAAACAACACATTTATTGATCAATAAATTATCTAAAATAGAATATTTAAACTTTAAGGTCTTTTAAAATCTCTTAACTTTTTTAGTTTGTGATTTGAAAATTAAACGTGTTTTTTTAAAGGCACTATATAGTAGAAATATGCTTATGTTTCTTATTTGAATTACTTTTTGTTCAGAATTAGTTGAATAGTTAAGTGTATTAAAGAATAAGAAAATTAAAAGTGGTAGATTATAGCAACAGACTTGTTTGGAGTTTCTTGTGAATTCCTATTATCCGATAAGCATTGAGTCGCATTACTCGTATAATACAAAATATATACATACAGTGTAATCGTTGTCAAATACCAATATATGCAAACCAATTCTGGTCGTATTCATGATTACTGTGAAAACGACCAACGACAACGGAGTACACCGGTGGTGTTGGAAGGGATTATGGGGAGGTCTGTAAGGATATGAGTGGAGGGGGGTGGTCTGCCACCGGGGTTGGGAATTAAAACGGTGAATAAAGACACGAGACGGCGGTGGGTCGCTTTTGTTCCAGAGCAGAAGCAGTGAGAAATGATTCGACGGGCGTGCGGCTGTCAGTTCGCGGGCCACCGAATCATTAATAAAATCTCTCTCGCTGGATCCCTCCAGCATCCACTCTCTCGGTCCATACCCACTCGTACTCCGGCGGCGCCGGTTCCTACTCTCGAATTTATTCCTACGAGCCCGGTCGCCACGTCGGAGCAAAACACAACAAATTTCATGACTGTGAAACCCGCGTGCCCAGCATCGACCTCTTCCACTTACCGTCCTCCATTATTCGTTATGTATATGTGTGTGCGTGTGTATACTGTATATATATATATATATATATATGTATATATGTGTATAAGTACTTTTCTCCGTCCCTCTACCGCGAATTCGCGGGAGCGCGATAGCGAGGAAGAGACCACAGTTGGAAAAAGCTCCGACCTAATGAATAAATCCATCCATAGTTTCGAATCAATCTCTGTCAACCACGCCGATGACGTCCATTGTCGAAAAACGTAAAAGGCACAATGTGACTATATTTCGATATATATATATATATATATATTATATCCGCCTATACGTATACACCCAATAACATTTATGTTGCCACTGCCACCGCCCCACGTCAACACCCCTACTGCAATCCTTCCACGACACATCCAGTGTCGCCGCCCGTCTACTACACCGTTCGTTGGTATTTTCTGACACTAATAATAATTACACGTTGATTACGTGATGTATGACTATATTATATTTGTGTGACACATGCGCACGTACACGCGCATACGGGAGACACCCTCGCCGCACGCGGTATATAACATAATATTATATCATCAAATAACCAAATGTTAAAATTAGACGCGCTTTGATCATCGGCGGTGTCGCGCGTTATTGTTGTGTTAACAAAATAGTGTTTTCCTTTCTAAAGGGTCGCGGCGACGAATCCATACGCCCAACGTCTCCCGCTGTATTTTCCTTGAGCTTTAGAGGCAGTTGCTCGCGTAGTCATTGTTTCGTTCGTACAACAACAAAAGCCAGTATACATACATCGACCCAATAACCAGAGTATATCGGTTCAAGTACCCTTTGCGTAGATTGCTTAAAACGTACGGGTTCGGTGTGAACATAATACACCTAACCTAACGAAAATACAACGTTTGACTAAGTGTTCACGACAAAAATAATTTAATGCCGTCGCGAATAATGTCTGCGGCTCTCCGTAGCTTTAGAATTAGAAAGAATTTGAAATAAATTATATTTTAATATAAAATAGTGCTAAAAATAATAAATAAAAATAATCGTAAAAATTGATTTATACTGCAGGACGAGTTCCATCGAAAGAACAACGATAATCAAGAATTTATTTTATATTAATTTTATTTTGGTAAACTGAGTAGGAGGTACTTTGAGCTTTCATTATTTGAATATTTAAATACTCAATACAAAACAAATAACCTATAGGTACTTTGCATTTGATAGTAAGCACATTAGTATTTTTAAACTTTTTGATCAACAGTTTTCATTAATACATACACATTAATAATATAATATCTTTGAAATCAATTCAAATATTTACAACGTACTTTTGACAAAAAAAAAAAAACACTAAAAACGTATTCTATCGTTTGATAAATGTAAAATGCTGAATAAACGATTAATTCCATGACCAACAGGCTTATTCTCCCAGTACGTTTTTGACATGATTTTTTAATCCTACATACCGGTATTTGTAAAGTGAAGTGGGATAATTTTAAACAATTGAGGAAAATATAAATACAAATTTTATAGGAAAAAATATCAATTATTATTTTTATTAATTTCCTATTAACTGTAAAATATAAAAAATATAAAAGTAATAAATACCTACAAAAATTTTGTTTAAATTTACAATTACATCATTTCATCCAATAACTATTGAGTCTATATTCATAGTACCTCATAACAGTCAGAATAATAAATATTATGATACTTTTTCTTGTCGACAATCATTATAATAATAATTATGTTACCACGGCGTTTTGGTTAGGCAAAATAGCTACATAGATTGCGTGATTATAGTTTTTTGTATTTGTCATGAAAACTACTAATATGATGTAATAGAGTGAATAAAGTAATGTCAAATTCGGATAATTACCTATAATATAGTTATCTCGACTGAATGTAATTTTAAGTAGTTATTTAAACATTTTGTAATTTTTCAAAATTGAATTATTTTTAATTCAAAACTATAATTTAATTTAAAACTTAAAATTAATTATCAATTATTATTTAAACTGTTTTATTAATATGTATGCGTGAAACTTTAACATTCAATGTTCATAATAGCTAATACTAACTTCTCCTTTTTTTTTTTTGGTACCTTCGTCATGACCGAGGCCGCAATAACACTTTTTTCATTCATTACAAGTGGAGTGTTTCATTCCAAATGACCAATAGCTAAACACCCGTTTTACACCCAACTCCATTTGCTTTAACATATCTCTACCATTAAGAAAAATAGTATTCACCTGAAGAGAGAGAAATCCAAACCTTGTACATTAAATTAAAATAAATAAATAATAAGAGTGTATTAATAACGTAAATTATACAAGAGACTATAATTTATTCAATAAAAAAAATATAGTAGTAAGTATGTTTGCATAGAATAAAAGTGTATAATTATGTGTAAATATATGTAAATAAAGTGTACAGTTTAAAATTTAAAAATAAACAATTTAACTATTGTATTATAGTAAATAAAATTTATTAATAATTAAAATAAAACAATATGGTTATTTTATCAATGTCAGTTTAATGATTAGTGAGTTAATATAAAAATGTCACAATATTAAAACTATAAAAAAAATATATAATATTATGAAATAATCCCGAGTTTATAATATTTGTAAAACTAAATTTCTTTATTTTACACTAGACGAAATGATATGAAATTAAACTGTATGTGTGTTTCAATTATTTAAATTATATAACTCAGATTTATACTTATATAATCGTCTATCGAAGGCGATAATAATTATAACGATAAAACATTGATTTTAATAATAATAATGGTAATAAAATTCCACTATCCTGCACTGGGGTCAATTAATTATAAACAGAGAGTTGTGACGATTGCGACACTTGGTATCTGTACCATTTTCGACCCTTTTACATTTGAATACAATTATATGATTTAATTTTATTATTAATATTCAGATTTTTTAATTTAAAAATCCAATAGATCTCACCACAAAAGTTTGTCGTGTATTTTGTTCTTTGTCCGGTCATTAAAAATTTATTGGAATGTGTTGTTGAATGACGTCTCTTATATACAATTGTATTGTATTTCTGAATTATTATTCTGTAAATTATTCAATGGAATAAATATAATGAGGTTTTCCGATTCGCGTTTATGGTTAACGTAATGTTGAATTGCCAAAAAGTTTAGCTTTAAGTATATATGAATCACGTCAATAATGCCCACGTAGTTTTTCAGTTATGGGTCTTACACGCAAACTCATATTAATCCATTAATATTTAATCCTTACACCAAAAGAAAGAAATAATTTTGCTGACTGGCTAAATCGATTTCGTCCTGTATTTCCCTTCACCCAGTACACATCAAATAATTATGGGGCAGAATTTGTCCACTCGACCGTTTTTCGTATTCAAAGAGGATTTTTTTTTCTTCCTGCGTGTATTCAGTTCGTTAGGCTTGGAATTTTTTTTAACTCAAACACCATACATAATTGATGAAAGGGGAACGTTGGTATTCATTTTTTTCATATATGCACCGTTGTGCACTATGACTGTTTTAAATTTACAAAACGTTCAAATACAAACAAATTTTGACCTTAATTACGACAATAATATATTTATATTAGATGTTAAAAATTTCAAGTTGCCAATTTCCTGAGCGTAAGAAACTAAAAAAAATCTGCATTTAATGAAAACCAGCCAGTGTTTACTAATATCAACGTTGACAGGTTAAAGGAAATTGGTCAGCAGGATCTACGTGAAGAAAAGGCGTGTCCCGATTATCGGGGTGCAAACGAGAGATGATTTAAAAAGTATAAGGAAACGATGATGAAGCACGTTTTCAACTACTTATTTTAGTCGTATTTATATTTATTAAAAACTCTTGACAATTTAGGAACGGATAAAATCCGAACTTTCATTAAAAGAAGTACACTAAAAATGAAACAAAATTGTGTTTTAAATTGATTAATCTTAAAACTATAACATTTTTGATATTATAGCATATTGTTTAGATCGGCTTAAGATACAGAGTATAATATAATTTTATTATTTTATATATATTTTAAAGTAAACATAAAAGTATAGTTCACAAAATTATTTTTGATCGCTGGGTATTACTGTTTGAATATAATATTATTAAAGTTTTAATTATTTATGTTTTTATTCAAATCTAAAAAAATTTATTTAAAAAAAAAACTACTTAATATTTATAACAACTATTTTTCAATATACATATTATTAGGTTAAAAAAGTATTATGACACAATTTCACATAATTGCTTCAATCTTCTGTTGAAATTTTATAATCATATATGAAATAAATTGTGTGGTAAAGTTTGAATTTTAAACTTTATTAAAACAGTATAGTTATTAATTATTTTTAAATTAAAACTACCATTTAAATTGTTACAGTAATATTATATATGATACGCTATATAATTTTTTCTCTAAAGAATAAGTTGGTAAGTTGATATATATATATATGTAAACATTTTTCATTATTTCTATAAATGTTGTTTATTATAATTGTTTTATTTGTATATACGATCTGCGAATAAATAAAATAAGTCTTTGTACCTAAAAAAAAAAAAAAAATACTATTATAATTAAAGGCACTAACTTACAAAATAGTAAATACAAATATGAGCAAATTAAAAGAAAATAAAGTATTAAAATATTGATTTGTGGTATTTATAATATGTGGATTTAGTGTTATTATACTTGTTTGATAATCAGAGTAAAAATAATTATTCGTCAATAATATATGGTTATTACTGTGGAAAATAGTATTATCCGATGTATGGAATTAAAATAGTGATTTCGAGCGTCAAAGTGATATAATGACATTATCGTATATTATACATTTATACCGCGTGACATATACATAATATAACCAACATATTCATTATAAAATAAAATAATCAAAACCAAAAGGAACAATATTATATTATGTAACTGTAAAACTTTCAACACAGCGTCGCGTGTATAGTCATCGTGTGCCATCATAATTATTGTCAGCTATGACGGTGTATCGCGGGTCGGGTGGGTGCCATTGAAAATTACCGCTTTTGAAATCAAAAATCAACTCCAGTCGACTTCAAAATCGAATTAGTGTAAGACAGGTGTGCACTGAAAGTTTCACGCTTCCGATGCACACACGCATACACGAGGCGCGTATTATACAAACACTATATGCATAAAACGTACGACGTTGTTTCAATTAATGCGATGTATCGCATGTTTCATTAAATATCATGTATGCGTTGTAATGGTTACACACGTGGACTCGTAGTATAATAATTGCGCTGATTGAATTTCAACGACCGATGACACGTCGCCGGTGGATGACAATTATAAAATAATAACATAATTTACGGATTCGCCCCGGTTGGTAAAAAATAATATTATGTAATAATTATTTATATTTATAAGTATTTTTTACGATTTAGATATAAAAAAAAAAAAAACTATCTATGGCATAAATATATTGAATAAATCGATTGAAACTCAATCCAATTAATCTGATTATCGAGTATAATATAAAACGTTACACTAACTGTGTGTACACTCAGATCTCTGTTGGCAATCGGTAAAGTTAGACCATTGTCAAAAATTTAAATACCATATTATATGTATATTATGTACTATGCAGAGTCGTGAACCCGATTTGTGTGCTTGATGGGATAATAATATTAAACTATTACATGTATTTTTATCGAGTTCTAGTCCCTATTAAATACATATAATGTGTGGTTTAAGTCTATGAACTAGTCGGATTTAAAACTAATTATTACAACGTATTATCACATTGTAAGTTGCAATGTCTATTTGTTTGATGGAATAAATAAATAATAA
This sequence comes from Rhopalosiphum padi, assembly GCF_020882245.1. Lineage (NCBI taxonomy): Eukaryota > Metazoa > Arthropoda > Insecta > Hemiptera > Aphididae > Rhopalosiphum > Rhopalosiphum padi. The sequence goes on along the minus strand of NC_083597.1, from coordinate 28,138,542 downwards.
TTATTATTACTAAGAACTTCACAATTGGATTTTTTACCGCATTCCCGCCACGCATAAACAATAATATTTATAAACATAATCCCGTCAATATAATTACAACTATATTATCAAACAGTTAGCGGTAATATTTTAATTTTTAACAACGATAAATAAAGATAATAAAGCTTATACTATCAAATAAAATTATCTTTTATAAGTAAATATCATATACCAATATAACCCACGTGAATGCTATATTTCGATATTAAAATATTGACTACATCTATTTCCAGAGTTTCACGGGAATTATTATTTTGCATAATCCTGTGGAGATTATAATTAACACGGGTTTCGTATAATATAAGATACCCATAAATCATGTATGGCTGTTGCAGTTCATATCAAATGATTTTTAAAACCAATATAAAAAAGTTAATGACTGACGATATTAGACTATTTTTTTTTATCAATTGTGTATAATGCAATCTTACTTTAAAAAAATACGTTTATTTATTAATTTTAAATTGATAATAATTAGTAGGTAAATCATACAAGTACTCGTATATTGTACTTCATAAAAATTCTCTAAAAATTATAAAATAAAATCGTTCTAATCTTAGAAAATGTGGGAAAAATGATATCAGGTCATATGAAACAAATAAAAAAATATGTGCTTAATGCACACGTCATGTAGAAACGAAAGATTTTTTGACGAAATAAATTTAATATAAGCTTTGGAAAAAATAATTAAATATGGGCCACATTTTTCCAGTTCATGCTTTGTTTTCAGTCCTGAACATATTATAATAATATTTTTAAAATAAATACTTTATTAAATCGTTTTTTTTTTTTGTTGTTGTTTGCTACATTCTTTGGGATACCCGGTATTACAATTTTTATAAAAGGTCAAATGTCTAAGCAACCCACGAAAATCGCAGTGTCCTCTATCAAAAAAAAAAAATGGAGGCTTCCTCGGGATAATAATTATCATACTCGGGTAGCCGACAATATATAATTAAAGAAGGACTACTGTCCACTGTACCTAGTTAATATTTTCTCTCCCAATTTTGCCCATTTTCTCATTGTGACCCTTTCTGTTCTACATTTGAGTTCATCTATTTTTCCTCGAGACGCATTTCCTCATGTATTTATCGACCGTGTTCCCGTACACCGCACCCCGTAGTTCAACGACCCACTGCGGAGACCAAAAATACATCAAACCGCCATTAACATTCGTGGTACATTCCCGGGGACAATGCGACTCCCGATCACGAATTTTTTATTTTTATCGGCCGTTCGGAACCATACTTATTAAGTCGTTATTTGTGCGAGTTATAAAAACAATTATTCGTAAATTATATTTGATTTAAATTCTTACCGCTAAAGCATCATCATTATAAATGACCGAGTTTTTAAAATGAAAATGTAATTAATAGTATTCTTTGTTAATCACATTTTGAAGGATTTTATTATTATTTTGTATTAATTATTCAAATACATTGCATTTAAAAACTGTGCATAGCTTTTGTCAAAAGATTCAGTTTGCTATGATGTTCACATTAATATTTGCAAAAAAAATATATTTGTTATTTTGATAGGGAAATGTATATTATGAATATAAATTATAAGTATGCAAATATTATTGGAGACATTTAAAATAGACTTTTTGTTTTATATCTATTTTACAATTTAAATATATATGTACAAATATTTTTATAATTATTTTTAACTATTTAAATCTGATTCAATTTATTGAATATAATTTTTAATACGTGTAATATTGAAAAAATGCTATTATTACAGCAGTTAATATTTTCGATTCTGAGAGCGTTAAATGTTTATTGATTTCACGGTGACAACACATTGGAGCAAAAAACTGTTCTAGTTTAGTTCGTAGTAGAATTTTTTTTTTGCCCCAAAATAGAGACCGAGTAATGCATCGACACTGTTTTAGTTGCTAGTTGCCACTTTATAGTAAACTCAGCTATAAAGTCCCCTAATATATTTTACCAAACATAAATAGTTCTAACGAAAGTAAATATTTAATTTTAAATAATATAATTAGAAACTGCATTGCAACAATAAATATTTTTTTTAATTAACAGATATTCTACAATTCTGATCTTGATAAAAATGTTGAAAAAAAGAAACAGTTAATGTATAAAATATTTTTCTTCAAAAACTAAATCGCAAAGAAATTACATTTCCTTCCGAAACAACTGCAATTTTTTTTACATAATAAGCTTTGGGTAATTCGGTTTTAAAAATAGAAAAAAAAATATTCTTTAATACAGTGAACTTTAATGAGATTAAAAATCCGTTTAGTGCTATATTAATGAAACCTCACAATTGTAGGTACTTCGATGTTACTTCAGAGTATAGTAGTAAATAAGGTTAACCGTTAAATTTTATTTTGTCGTTAGGTAAATAATATTAAATTACACACAATTTTTCTTTTGTACATACCATACATTAGAAACAATATTATATTATTATAGTATGACGTATGAAATATATTATAATTTAGAATAGGTACCTACGCAATACATTTTCTGGAAATCTATTCCCGAATGGAAATCTATTGAAAATTTGCAAATTTCGTACGACCACCCACAATGACGACAACACGATTTATTAAATATAATATTTTTTATTTTATTATTATTTTTTTCGTCTCTCCCCATTATTTGATTCTTATCTGAATACAACCGGCTAAAAACGCGAACGTCACAACGTAACGTTTTCAATGCGAAGGGCGTGCGTGTAATATTTTTAATCCATCACTAATCCCTTACATGTGTGTTCGTGGATGGAGCACGTAAGATAATTTATGATGCATACTAATATTATTATTATGTAGCGAGTGTGTCTGCTCGATGAACCATTGGCGGCGGCGGTGGTGGCGTGTTTACTTATTCACAAACACTACGGCACGGTCGGACCCGATATGCGAGCCGTCGTAAGTTCCGTCTCCGCCGCCGCGATCGTTCTGCTCCGATGCCGCCGCTTCGACGGTGGCAGCAACGACGAGACGAAATTCGTAGTTTATAATATTACCATTATTCATTATTATTATTATTATAGTCGTCGGTGGAAACACATGGCAACGAGTCGAACGAAATAATAATAATAAAAAATAACGTACGGAGTATTTTTATTTTTACTTTTTTTTTTTTTTGTTATTATTATTTTTTTTTTGCGCCCCAATTATGTACCCAAATGTCATTTGTTTTTCCGGACAAAGTATTTTTGTCGCCGTCTGTCGCGTTTCGGGACCGGAAAAAAAATATTCATTTAACAACGTACAATTATAACGATTTTTTTGTATCGTTAAATCCACCTCATCGATTTTTTTTTGTTTTGTTTTTTTTTCAGATTCCGTCTCGTTTTGTTAGTTTAACACACAATTAGCTTGTCCGTGTACCAAAAAATATCGTCATTCTTATATTATATATAATATGGGACATGGGTGACTATACAAAAAAAAAATAATAATAATAATAAAGGAAAGATAATAATATATATAGTACCCTACCGACCAAATACAATATCGATGATAATGCACGATTGTAGTTTATAGACCGATTTTCGTTCACAAAAAATATATTTATAAAAATACAAATTATTGTAAACATATTTAATTTGTTACACAATGCTTTTAAATAAGAGAATCATTCGTCTTATACAAATATTATGTTGTTTTAGGACTAAACAACTAAATTATAATGTGATTATTATGTTCTGTGTGACGTTTGTATATGTATTCATACACTAGACACACACAGACGGTATTTGTGATTTGTGATGATATTGTCTCTTATCATATGTATATGTTTAAGTTTCGTCTGGTGATCTGTTACAATTTACAACTCATACTTTTCCTTCGAACCTTAAACCGGTTTATAAATTGTTTAACACTGCAAGTATTCCAGGGTGGGCATTTACTTAAACATGTATATATAATATATATATTTAAAGCGTCATAATATAAGCATCCTTGTTTGGCTTACATAAATATTTACCGAAAGACACATTGACTGTTTATGTCAATTCGTATTTACTCATACTATTATTTAGTTTATACACTTCTGTACAATTTATTTTCAACTGCAGCGCATTATGATTATCATTATTGTTGTTTTACTAAAATTTACTGCATTCTCTCAATAAACAATAATTTTTTTTAAATCATTTTTTTTTTCATTACATAACGTTATAATATTGTTCTCTACTCATTGTTTTATTGCATACTAATAACGATTGTACATTACACACGCCTGTCTATAATTGATATTATTTGCATAATAAAACAAAATATTTATAAATTGATATTGTCAAGTTACCATCTCTAGTTAAAATAATTTTAGAAAACTTTTTTAATATCTGACACAGGTGTAAAACGTATAAACTCTGTTTCACTGTAAGTGCAAGTGTATGCGCGCGCGTGTGTGTGTGTCCCAAATATTATTACTGAAGCGGTCCGTAGCCCATAGGGAAAAGGCGTTTCGTGTTTTTACTCAAGTCGTGTCGAAGAAATAAAACAATTTTCACGCACGTTCCGCGCAACATACCTTAGAAATTATTATGGTTTGCATGTTTTTTTTTTTTATTGAAATGTCGATTATGAGATTTAAAAACATAATATACATTACTCTATTTTACCATTGATGTATTTAAGACTAGTATTATGGTATATAATGTATTGTAAAAAAATGTTATTTTTATTTATTTATTTTTTTAATCCAAATAACAGCTATTTGCTTACATACTTTTTTTTTTAAATATATTATCAGATCAAACTATGAATATTACTTTAAAAGGCAACTAGGCGTATAGGTATGTAATAATATAAAACAGAAAGCTATAAAATGAAAAATAAATAATAACCCATAAACACCATAGACGACGCACGACGTTGATGTAATTTTACTATAGTTTATGGTTTCTAGGAGTTGCTATTAATTATAACTTTATTATCGTTATATAACATCTCACTTCATATATTGTACATACCTATGTATAATATAATAATACATAATATGTAGAAAATTATACTAAAATATTTTTGTTCTTCGAGTTCTGCAGCCATATGTTATACATACTATACTATAATTGACTTATTAAAAACTATTAATTACCCGTATTCCATAGTAAGAAATTAAAATGCTAACAAAACACATGACGGAGTTGTTATAAATTACATTTTGTTTAGAAACTTCGTGTTTCTGCACTCTTTGCAACTTATATAGTAATTAATAATATCATTTATCATGGTTTTAAATAGCATACGTTTCTTTTTGAGGTTTCGATTTTAACAACAGTATTGATCCATTACAAAAAAGTCCTTACTAAGAACGCCGTCGAATGGAATAAGACATTTTTGAATTCATTGATAGTGTGAAGTGTATAACATGATAGTTTTATAATTGATGTAAACTTCGAAAGATTTAAACGACGTGTGCTTACGTATATTTCTTCCCAATCGTTAAAAGTTACTTTTCACGTACACAGTGATATAATATGACGTAATAATATAATAGCTTTTGCCATTATCCGACATAATTATTTTCGAGTGCAGTGCTGTAATTTGTAATATTATAATTTGCAATAAATTATGAAATAAACGTTTGACGGACTACCGGATTACAGTGGGAGACCGTCGGCCGTGATGCAGATGTTCCAAATCGGTCGGACCGGTTTTGAACTTTATGGGTCCGGTCGGTGTAAATAAATAAATAAACAAAAACATAAACTAATAATAATAGTAATAATAATAAAAAAAAAAGATTCTAAAATAAAACATCAGACACCACTTAAACCGGACCGCAGCTTTTAATTGCTTAATTTGTAACCCCGGACACATTTCTCGTGTTGATAAAAACATTAAAAAAAAAAAATTACAGCAAACTGGTTTTGGCCGTTTCAATTAGTAATCGTTTTGTTGTCGTCCCGAAAGAAATAGTGTGTGTGTGTGTGTATAACAAACACGACGTATCATACGCATAAATATATACATTTTAATATAACTATATAAAACACATGGCGGCGGCGGCGGTGGTATATTATAATAAGAATCGAGTGTAGTTGTATTTTTTCCCCGTCTTCTATACCCGCGATGTCACCCCATATAGTGGGCCGCGTTTTACGCGCCTAACCTAAACAATAATAATATTATTACGATACGTACCGCGTCGTGTGGTGTACCGGACGAGATGAAACCGATCTCGATCGCGCGAGGACCGGTTGCGACGACGGTCGTCGTAAAAATATCGCCGACGTTTATCGACTGGGCGGGCGACCGGCCACCCCGGGGAGCGCAGTGGCGCCCGGCTTGACGCATTCTTCGTCACCGTATATTATTGTATATTATTATTATTATATTATACAGAATTCTCGCACACAAAATATTATCCGTGCGGATCATATATATATATATATACTTACATTTTATTTTCCACCTGTACTTGGGTGTCCAAACAAACGTTTACCGGTTATTAACAGAGTTTCGTCTCACTCCTCGTGTATATACACACACACAATAATGCACACACACACATTAAATACACAGAGCACACACGTCTGCTATAATAATGCCGACCTTGTTGCGCGTATACGACTATCTGGCAACGTCTCGTCCCGCCGTTGTGACCAACCACTCGGTGGCATTTATTATTATATACCGCGAAACCGTGGTCAATATATACCTACACGGTGTTGTTATCGCGGTCTTGTACAATGGGTATATGATGTCACTGCGAGACGTCCAATGATGATGCCGCTTCGCTCGTTTATTATACTGCAGACGAACAACCGCGGCATTTGTAAACGATGTGGTCAAAGGTTCTATGACTTTGCCGATAGTCGTTGGGCGGTCGACGACGAAATCTGCAGCTTTTTATTACTACTCTCTTACTTATTTTTCGTTATTACGTCGTTTTGCGTTAGATATAATATATTATATACGGTAAAATTGTGCACACACGATTAGGTTCGTTTTTTTTTTTATTTTTATTCTCGCAGTTTGTCATCATATTATAATGACGGCGAATAACAATAAAACACTTCATAACGTCATCTTTTAGCTACTAATCGCTATTGATCGTGAATATATTTTCATTTGTTACGATAATCATTCGGAAAATCGCTGTGATCAACCATATATTTTTTTAATGGACGCGAAATAAAACTGTTATAAATATTATAGTACATAAAACGACATTGCTGCACTGCATAACTATAAGCGTCGTTAATATTCCAAATTAAAGTATTCCGTACCTAATGTCATTTGGCGTACATTTTAGTTGCATAAAATTAAAGATCTACAAATTGTATTTGAAAAGTTTATCGTGTGACAACTTTTGGCATTTAGATAATATAATATATCCTTATGGATTGCTAAAATTTGTTTAATTCAAAGAAATACGTGAACAATTTTATTGGAAAATTTACTGCAAATTATGCAGTTAATATTTTTTCTTCATATTTCCTTGATAGATAATTAAATATTAATTTTTAGTACAAGAATCATAAAATAAATCATTCTCAACTTTTATTCGTTTAAACTAAAAATAAGACTTTTATCTAAATCAATTAATTACACTTTATATCAGTGCAATCATTTTGAAAGTTATATCTTTTCAATATCTTTTATAAAACCTGGGAAATTCATTTTTTTTTTTTGTATCGTTTAAATGTTTTTATTTTTTATTTTTAATGCTCTCTATTACATTGATGATATTCTTGCAAACATTTATATTTTATTTATTAGTCATAAAATGTTAACTCATGTTCACTTAACCGCGAAACAAACTATTAAAATGGTTTGCTTTTTACACGCATAAAAGTAATAGAACACAAATCATCGTTTTTGAGACTATAAAATGATGACTTTTTATAGGTAGCTTTAATAGTGATATTAAATAGAAATCTTGAAAATTTTAGAACTATATTATATGTTTCTTAAAAAGAAACATAATGGTAATTCAAATATAGTATAGAACTACTTTATAAGGAATGGCTATAGACAAATATATTAAATTAGTCATTGATCAATATACATAACATATTAACTAATTATATAATAAACAATATAAATATAAAAATATTGTTGTTCACTATCGTCTCACTTCAATACTTCATCTACAACAGCGCATGCTTAAATTGTATTATTATTGTAAATCTTAATACAATGATAAATCATCGCTTTCAAAAAACGATCTTGAGTTGATTTGGGTTAGTACTTAGGCTTTATAGGGCGTGTTTAAAACTTAAAGTACTCATAAAAAGAGTTTACGAGTGAAGATTTGACCATTTTATTGAAGGTAATAATGAATATGATAGAATTCATCTTAAATTTAATAGACGTAAAATAATTTTATTAACACTTTATATTAAATATTTTAATGCGCCGTTATTAATTATTATTTGTGAAACAAATAAATTAAATTTTTTTTAACTTACACGCTTAACCAAAAAGTCAACTTTTCTGATATTTTAAATTAAGTTATAATAACACATTATTGTTCACCCAGTATTAAACTTTAAGGTTTCAAAATTAAAATTACACATTGTATATAATAAAAGAGAAAAAATTATAACAAATGTTCGAAGATTTAAAATCTCTAGGATTATTAAAAAGTTGCAAAAAATGTGAAAAGTTTCTATAAAACCAGTGCTTCCCAAGAGACACTGTTAAGGACTTAAGGTGATGGTTTTTTAGTACAGTATTATTTCACAATTTTTTATGAAAACAAATGGAAAATTAAAATAACCTTTTTGAGGACTCTTGTTCTAATCAAATATGTTAACAGTCAAAGAAAATGTTAAAAATTATATATATATATCGTTGTATCATAATAATGTAAAGTAATGTAAAGATAACGTACTCGTAAATAAAGATTTAACACAATTTATTAATATAAACGATTTTGTAATATGTTCATACATTAACGAATAAAAAATAAAACCAAATGATATTAATTGATGTTAAATGAGATGATACAAACTGAAATATTTTTACTCTTTTGTTTTGAAGAAACTTAATTTGTTCGTGTATAAATAAGTCAAAGAAGTTAAAAATTAATTGGGCGTAAATAAATCCCATGGAAATAACACAATATTGTTTAGTATGGATTTTTGTTGTTGTTTACTACTAAATATTAAATATTATACACCGAAAATTTAACACTTTATTCTTAGTAACGTAAAATTTAACATTTAAAATTTTACGTACTTCCTATGGGTTATGGGCTATTTAAAAAAAAATATTTATTTCAATTCAATATATGATGTGAATACGATTTTTTAAGTTTATCGAATATAATTTATGACTGCTAACATAGTTTTAGATAAATTAAAAAAAAATGTATCGATCGCTTAAATAATTAGTGATTTGCCTAGAAAAATGAATACCTTTTTTTACAAAAAACAAATCGTTTAACGGTTAAAAAGAAATTTGATTTTCACGTTGACCTTCGGTCGGAAATTTGTTAACCATGTACACGGTTCTATATTCTGTCGCGGATTAAAAAAAAATCCAAGCATAATTATTATTTTTGTATACCAACATTTTTACATGCATAAAAAGTGTGCGTGACGGAGTACTACAACACGGATGTCATCGACGGCCCCACGGGGAAGCCCCGATATCAACGGTTCAGCGGTTTTAATCATTAACACATAATAATAATAATAATAATGATATATTATATATATTGTATAGTTTGTTTTCTGCCCGTGTTGATAGAAAATGATTTAACAATAAACGCAATTAGGACACACACAGCGTGTAACTGGGTGGGACGGTATAAGTAGGGGTGGAAGGGGTGTGAGTTCGGCGTGCGTGTCATGTGAACATTAACGCCGAAAAAACAACCACTGAAGAATTAATTATCGGTAGCCAGATGTTGCTTAATCAATACATTGTAGTCGTTATTGGTTTTAACTCGATTAAATTACTTTCCTTGAATATAATAACACACACATGCATGCGTGGGCTGGCGGAACTTCGTGTCTACATCATAGTATACATAGGTAGCACGCAAAAACCGTTCAAGGGGTTGTGGTGCAAAGGGACGCGTAACGATGGCACGGCGGGAGGCAATACTGTAATGGGAGAAGGATTACATTGTTTATTAGAGACTATATCACAAGTGGTATATTTTTGTTTTTTTTTTTCTTAAAGAAGGATATAAATGCACATTATTTTATTTTTTTTATTTTTGTTTTGTGGTCTCGAAGAGACCAAGTCGTTTAAGTCGCAATGACAAATTATATGTACTACGAGGGGCCTTCTCGAGTGCTTATTACAATTACATCCCCTGGTCACCGCACTCTAAATCCCGGATAGCTCCCGGAGGGGATCCAAAACAACCCAGAATCTCTTTTACTTCTGTATAGGGTGACCCAAAATCGTACAAGTTTTCCAAAACTGTTCCAATCCATGCCAATTTTCCTTTTATAATTTACTAGGTGGTTAAAGTTGCCAAAAGCATATTTTCCATAATCTCCTTTTATTTGAGTCGTAGGAACTCATCGTTTTACCGTATTCGTTATAGATAAAATAATTCCACTGTCTACTTTGTGAGTACAGAAATTTACCAGCTTAATCAATTTACTGCACCACAAAACTCAATTATTTACAATTCAAAAAATTAGATTTTTTTTTATGAAATAAATAACACTCGCAATGACCGAATAATTTTTTATGGTTGTAATGTTAATATTGATAGTGTTATTATAAAGATAGAATGTACATAAATATAAGTGTTAACCTTTTAAAAATATATTGATCCTATTTTGTTAAGTGCTCGCATAAATATTTTGACTATAAACATTAAGCATATAGTTTTTTCTTTCGTTTGTATTTATAATACTTTTGTAATAGTATTTGTCATCCAAAACCCAATTTAAAGGATATTTATTTGAATTACAAACGTAAACATTCACATTATAGTAATGGGACATTAAATTCAGTGTTAGTCTGTATAAACATACTATTTTAATTATTTTTTTATCAATTGTCACCAATATTATACAACGTCATTGCTATAATTCATTATAAAAATAAAGCTTTCAATGAGTTAAAACATATTATTATTGTATTATAACCACTATTTGGGCTATAAAAAAAAAGCTTTTTTAAGTACCACGAGCAGTTATGATTAAGTCATAATATTGTAAATTTCATTAAATTAAATAACGCGCCTAATGAATGTTTAATTATATCCTCTTAATTTAATTGTAATTATTATTATGCAAATTTGATCGGCACTCATTCGAAATTAATTCTGTTTGATATTAAACGACGCATGGGGTAAAATTTGATGGGAGGACCATGTTTCTCACTTAGAATAGTGGAATTTTGATTAAACTAATAATAATATATACTTAAATATACATTACTCAAATTTATTAAAGAATATTGAAAGTCTGAATGAATAAATATTTCTTTCAGTGCGTTAAAAATACAAAAGTACCCGCATAAAACCAAAATACTAAATATCATATTATATTGCTATAGTGTGATAATAACTGTCTAATAATTTAACATGCCGAATGCGCTGTAAAGTTTTATTCACGATTTTGTTTACTGAAAACTTTGCCATATTGTGAGCTTTAAAAATAATTTACCTTAACAATAATTATACGATTTTAAACGATTATTTCCGAGTTACGTAACTGATAGCCGTATTATGTTCGTATAGATTTTCAAGACTTGTAGGTCGCTATAATTATTATACCATTTATACCTATACATTAGTTGTGAGTACCGAGATGGGTCGGTGCAGGAGTGGCAAAAATGCCTGTATTAGGAAAACGTGATGGTTCGGGACGGGGGGCGGGGGGGGGAGCCAAACGAACCGAGAAAGTACATAATAATAATAATAGTAATACGTAATAATTCGATCAAAATAAAATGTATTACGCGCCAACCGTTGACGTGACTTTATGCAATGTTCGTGACAGGCACGCGGAACAGCGTAGGTACGTATGGAGACGGTTAAGGTAGGCTTTAATATTATATGCATACATAAACTGTGTGTGTGTGTGTTTGTGTAAAAAGTCTTGGGGAGGTATGTTTATTATTATTATTATTCGTATTCATAATGTCCGAAACATAAACGGCGTGTACCCACCATATAAGTACTCGTAACTACAGTTATTATGTATTATAATATGTTGTGTATAATACTGCACGGGGCGACTGGCTTGGGTTTATTTTTCTTATTTTTTTTTTTTTCTAATAAAGAAACCGTGCGAGTGTTTTGAAAAATTATGTCTGATATGGATAAAAAAAAAAAAAAAATGAAGAGAGAATAAATTAAATTGTACGCGCGCAGCACTGCGCGAGGAAAAGCAAACGAGCCAGAGAGAGACGGACAGAGAGAAAGATAAAAATCGTAGATTTCTCCGTGACATTTTTCGAATGGTCGTGACTGCGCTCCTACATGTAATGGCGCGCGCACACGAATATTCCCGACTGAAAAACCGACTTCATGACAATTATTTATACGTATTGTTCTTATTTGTGTGCCCGGAGGTTAAGACCGCGTGTCTCAGATAAATCGTAAAGTCGTGTATAGTAGTCGTTGTGGTATAAAGCAGAGGATCTTATTTTTATTTTTCGACGAGATAGCGGGGAACGGAGTAGGAGGAAAAATGAGATTTAAACACACATTCACACGCACAACCACGCACATGAGGTCTCCGCAGACTGCACTCGTCGCAAGTTGGGTTTGGTTTAACGAGCAAAATTAACCGTTTGCCGGTTCTGTGGGATGAGCGCGAAATTCCACGGTCATTAGAATATTATAATACACGTGCATGATCGTCACAAGACAGAGTCACATAAAATTATAGTAATACGTAAAACAACAAAGACACCGATGACGACGATTTTATCAGACGCTGAAACGTTCCCTCACAAATCATCCACATCATTCATATCTGGTACACTGATCCACGTCATTGGTTTTCCGTTTTTTGTTATTAGTTGTCTTATTGTTATCTGCTCATCGGGTATTTGTTTTATAATCAACGACCGTTCACGTAAAATCCGTGTGAGCGCAAACCACAACGTTTTACGTTTTCGGTTGTATATATTATATTAATTTTATTCCCTCTCCTAAAATGAGTAATTTTTTTCTAAATATTATAATTTACATTTTTTCGAGTAAATCAAAAATTCGGCTATTTTTATCAAGTGAAAATACTAAATTGCCACTTTTAATTATTTAAAATATTTAAAAACACGATATTAAACGCTTTATTTTTAAATTTACGAACATAGTTTTATCAAATTATTATAGTGAACACTCAGAAATAACTTACTAACTGAGCTAACCACTTTGTAATAAGGCGATAAAAATGATGTTGTGTTTAGTTTATTACCCTAAGTGTTACGGTGAATTTGCTTTTACATTAAAGCTCTCACAACATTTAGCTTTCAAAAAGGGGGGAAATACATTCCATAACATAAAAAAAAGGTGTCTGTAAACATTTAATATATTATATTAAAAAATCGAAATATTTCATTTTTTATTGTCTTCAACTACACTGCTGCGTTTATATTAATGATAAACAGTAATATTGAGATATTATAATATTTCAAAAGTATTTTAATAAAAATGATGAAGTGAACAAATATTTAATCATACGTGTATCTACTTTATTTATAAAAGCTACTCATTTTATTACACTTCCCAATTCTAAAATACATATTATATGTATATTGGTGTATTTATTTATTGTATATAGTTGTTATATTTTGAAACAACAGAATAACAATAATATTGTTGTGAAATTGTTAGCTCTAGAAAATAATATGTTACGGAAAAATGTTTTAAAACTCTATCTGCTATTAAAAGTAGGTTATTATTGTGATTTAAAGTATATTATAAGTTAACAACTTGTACATAATACAAAAAGAAACCATGCTTTCATTTCAACAACAACTGTTCTTTCTCTCATATTAATTTATTTTTGGAAAATTAAAAGTTTGCTCTTTCAAATTAAAATACGTAAAATTCAACCTAACTGTTACAAGACATAATAATAATATTCAGTTATTTATAAAATTGTAATGTGAAACGCATTGAAAGCATATCCTTTAAGAAAACATCAACCTTTTTAAATTTCATCGAATAACACATTTTGTTTTCGAATACGAGTTTTTTTCCCGTGTTCACAATTTATTTAAATACACCAATGTGAATATTATTATTCTCGTTACGACATGGCGCTGTTGTTCTGTTCGTTCGATTATGTTGAACCATAATAATATTAATATGGATTCATCTGCAAAAAAAAACGATTATGTAAGTTTTCTTAGATTTATTTAATATAGAAAAACTTAAAACATACAATACATAAAAATATATTATGTGGTATAAACCTGGATCAACATCGTGACGTTTTCGATAACCAGCTCCGAAGGCGGTGCGCCATTGTTTACCGGAAATCAGCGTGTAAAAGAGGGTGAAAATTTGTGTAAAAATAGAAAAACATAATCGTCGTCGTCGGCGGCAGCGGCGGTGAGGGCTGCGATATGTCGACGGCTGAAGTGGAATACCGAGAAAAGAGCTGTATATAATACAATCCACCCCGGCGGTGGTCCTGTAGTACTATACGCGCGGTCGTGTGTGTTTCGGAAGACAAATGCGTTGCCGAAGTTGTGTCGCAAACCTAATTGTTACACCGCGCATAAAACACGACGATTGTGGGGGACAGATAAGAAGACTCGAGGGGGGAAAAAAGGTCTTCGTCTCCTCGCGCCACGTTATTCGTATTATAATGCAACTGTCTTACAGTCGTAGCAATCGGTCTGGTGGCCAGATGGCGACGTTTTGTACATACATAAACACCGTCGGCCGCCCGCGTGGGCACTGTGTAAAAAAAAAAAAATAGGCTCCTCCGAAACAGGTTTCAGTTATATTACGCGAGTCTGTGTGTTTGTTTGTGTGTGTGTGTGTGTGTGTGTGTGTGCTTGTCCGAGACAGATTCCTGCTCAGAGACGGTCGTTAAAGTCGACACGTGATTTAGACCCATGCGTATCATGTATGGTTCTACGAATTATTGTGATGGGAAAACTTGATGCCTTTAAATAGGCGGAATATACGAGTGCGAAAATATATCCGACAAATGTACGTGCGCGCTCGCAGTACGAGTTAGGTATACGTTCGACGAAACGACACTATAATATTATACTCTGCAGAGCAGAGATGACGTGGGCGATGAAAATGTCTAATTACAACGTGTCCGGATGTTGAGTGCTTCAACGCAATATTGATCAACGCCTTATACGCGCAGATAGCTAGGTAATACGAATTTAATATTTACAAGAACGTTCTGAAAAGTTTCCACGATAATAGAATGTAGGTGTGTAAAATATTTTGTTAATATGAATTGTACGTATTCATATTTTCTTCAAAGCGTATTGCGCATTCCTTTTTGTTCAATGCACCAGTCGGTATATGTAGGTATATACGTAGTAAAACGGTTATCGATCATCGCTTCAGAATTATTATAATCTACATTATTAAGGGGGGAAATGTATTAGTATTTAAAATAAGTGGCAATTTCAATTCAAAGCCACAAGACGGCTGTCAGCAATAATAGTAGTAATAATAATAATAATAATAATGGTATGATGGTTCCTCTATAATGAACTTCCAAAACCAATTCCAAATGTGCCCATTGTGCAGTGTATCCAGTAATGATTAACAAACGACTAACCGTATTTGTGTTTGTCGAATATTCTCCTAGTTACCGTCTTGTAATATACAATATATATATTATAATATTAAACAGTAAAACGATTTCAAGTTTAAATGATTAATAGGTGTTGGGCCATGCATACAAATGGAGTTGTACGATAAACACAAACCGTTTACGATGTCACGATGTGTATATGATAAAAAACTGCTCAAACCAAGATAACTGTATAAAAAATAAATGCGTTGAATTTTTGTGGTAATACAGAAGGGAAGAAGCTTTTTTCTTGTTCTTTTATTTTTGTTATTCGCGAGACACCCGAATCGTTAGGGGATGGACGGTTTAATATGATCAAACGTGCCAAACAAATACGTTTTTAACCGCAACGTGCACAAGAAATGCTTAATACTTTAAGTTGCGTAAATACTAATTGATTTATCAAAGACTGCCCACCACCGAGGTATACAAAAAAGCGCCTTTAAGAGGAAAAATATTTTAAGAACGTCAATAATAATAACATATTATGATTTTGCATATACATCAGGTACCAAAGTTGTTTGCATACAGAGAGATGGCGGTCCGAATTTAATTGCATGCTTTTACCGAGATATCGAAAGATATAATAATGTGCGCAAACTGGTTTTGTTTCGAAAGAAAAGGAAATAACAAATGTTGGTATTTTGTGTTGGTGTTTAACATAATATAATGGATACAATTGACAACTCCGATAAGATAAATAATATGATGAAGTGTATTATTACATCGTTAATGAAGTTTTTATTAACCTGAATGGTACACGTTATAAATGGCTATTATAAATACGAGTATTGCAATGCGTAAGGATGAGAATTTTATTTTTTTTGAAATATCGTACCTTATTTTATGTTATTATTTTTTCTACTCTCGATATATATGGTGGTTGTTTTTTCAGTCGTTAGCGTTTCTTGTGTAATAAAATATTAACCTGAACGCAAAGATAATAATACTGTACAACAACAACAACAGCAAAAAATATCTAACCGCCAATTGACAAATCGTATTCGCGTGGGATGTACATAAAAACGTATAGGTAAATACCGTATTTGTTTGACAATATCGATGACAAATATTTTTAAACAAAAAAATGTTATTTTATGAGTGAAATTTTAAGTCGAATAAATGGATGTAAAATACGCCGGCACAATAATGTTATTATATGCATAACGCGGACGGTATCGCATCAATAATTTTCCTGAATGCGAATTCGTAATCTATATAATATATATATATAAATAATGATATTGTAATAACGACGTACGTATATCACTGTATACTGCGCCTAAATGGTAACAGGGTATTAATATAAGCAGATGAACTATACTACGGCGTATATTATATATATATATACATATATATATATAAATATATTATTATTATAACGGCGAGCACCGGAAATCCGATATCGGTCAATATGTATTGTCGACGACGGACTTTCAAGTATTATATATATATATATTTATATGTGTGCGTGTGCGAATAGATCACAGCCCATATTATAATATTATAATAATATTATATCATCAGAAATTTACACTCGTTTAACTGTTTGCACGCGTATATTGTAGCGAACACCGAGTGCAGGCCGATAAGCCGGAACGAGGTGCGTTATTATGCGCGCGCGTGTAAACGACCGATATATATTGTATAATATTGCTACGTATTATGTATACCTATTACACACACACACACACACACACACATATATACATATATGATAGAACAATGTATTATCCCGCCGTTAGCCCTGGGAAAATTACGTTACGCGGCCGGCGGGCCGACCCTATATTAATCGGTTTTCGATTTATGCGCTGGCGTTTAATTACTGCCACTTTCCTGGCCGCGCAGCGTACACTATACCTCTAAACGCCAGAATCACGAGACAAAGAGAAGAAGTTGTAATTGCTTCGGAGGTTGTGACGGCAGTCGCGTAGGGCGTGCCCGTTACGATCCGGTGCAACCCTTAAATACGAAAAAAATAATAATAATAAAGAATCGGAAGAATATAATAAAGTATGTGTGTACACCCGTTAAACTACCAATCTCATTGTGTACGTTATACGACATACGTATATATATATATATATTTATATAAGCATTGCTATACATATGTTCCGCAGTAACGTGATGCGTATTCGACGGTATATTTTTTTTTTGTTTTACTTTTTAAATTAAACTCAAAAAACAAATTATTATTCTTCCACCGGTGGGGCGCGGCTGCGCGCTTAGAATATTACATCGTAATGTAGCGGCAAAATATATTTTTATATTATGTATTACTATAATATTATGTTGTATGCTTAAACAAAAACAAAAAAAAAAAAAAAACGTAAAAATGGAATTAATGATACTGTGGAAAAAGTGCGCTGGCTGAAAGTATGGAGTAAATATTATGTTAAGACTGTTGTATTTACATATTATAATAATATATGTAATAACAATGCGCTTCAATCAAAACACGCCGAAAAATTTGCGAAATTATGATATCAATGAAATGTGGATCGAATTTAAGAACATAAAATCTTATTGACCGATTTCTGTCGAAATCTAATCTATATAACCAATGATTTGCAAATATTAACAAGGCGGGTGGGTGTAGCTAGTTTCCACCAAAAGTTCAAATTAAAATCATCTTTATATTTTAAAAATACTAATCAATAATAAGAAAAGAATCATAAATAATACATTTAAAATGTATTTAATGCAGGTATATTTATACATATATTAAAATGTATATTATACATTTTTCATTATAATTTTTTTCATTTTATTGTATTTAAAATAAGCTTACTGCACTCATATATTATAACAGCTTTTAATAATATGGAAATTGATTTGGTGGCAACGTGGAAATGGTCTACATCTCATTTGGTTAGAATAAATGTCGGTGGAAAAGGGAAAGGTACATTTTGTATAAAAAGTATTAAAAACGGATGACTCGCAGGAATATTAACCAGAAACAATGAGTGAACTTTGTTTTCGTGATATTAAGCAGCTGATTATAAACAGGACACCGCTTCCCGCCCTACTCGCGGGGTACAAAGCAAAGAATGAATAACGGAAAACGAATAGTGTAAACGTCCTTACCGGTTGCTCTCGGGTGGCGTAAAAGGATTTTGCGTGACCGCCGCGATAAATGCGGCAATAAGCGATGGATAAGGATCACCTCTAATGTTACCGACAGAAACCCCAAATTGAATATATACCAAAACCAAAAAATAATATACCTGTACGTACCTACATATTCCTTGTACGTGAAATGTTGCGCGATGACTGTTAAATCATATTTATTTCGTGTTACCTATAGTGCGGTGGATATTTATTGGAAAACAGTTTTTTTTTTTTAAGAAAACAAAACAAAGCCTCTCAGACGATCGAATAGCCGACGGACAATAAAAACACGCGGACGACGCGTGAGAAGTCAGAAAAGACTTGACAATCATGTTCGCATATGATTATCATAATACGGTTATACGATATAGCTGCTGCAGGGGACGACGCAGCGTATAATCTGTTCGCGATCATCCCGATTTCGGTGGCGCAGAGAACAATAATAACAATATTATTTTAACTCGGTGAAATCGACTGATCGGTGTGTTTGTACAAGACGGGATGCCGTTAAGAGATTACGGAGACGCTGCGCAGCCACATGGCCGATGACGCGGTGTGTCGGGACGTCGTCGGGCGCAGACTATACACACACGCTACGTGTCCGAAATAATATCTTTTTTTGTTTTTCTATCGAGTCCCTCGTTTGTTTACTCATGGCATACCCACTGTAAACATTACAGTTTTTTACTTATCATCGCCGGTTAAAGGCGTTTCGGTTTACGGCCGATAGATACACGACTAGCACCCCGCACCGCTCGCTCGGCAAAGTCATAACACATTTTGACCTTGGCATATCCCAACACACCGCAACCTTGGACTTGAACCTCTTCTGTACAATATATAACACTATACATTATAGGTATAGGCTGGCTGTACGGGCATGATCATTGACTGACGGGCTTGACTTGACGGTACAACGTAGTGATTATCACCGTTTATGTCGTTCGATACAGTTTCGTGAGCACATTTCCGGTTTTTTTTTTTTTATTTTACGTATAAATCATACGACCGTGTATCGCATTGGAGTTTGGTGAGAGTCGCAGTTAAAATGTTCGATGTAAAAAAAATAAATAACGAAGTAATGAAATTTTTAACACTATAACTATACAATATGAGTGTCAATTAAATTTTTTCGAACTTACCGCAGTGAATTTTAATACGATTCACTTATTATACAGTCTGTACGTCTTACTCTTTTGCTTTGAATGGACAATTTTAACAGAATACATGTGTATATTATTATAACACAAACATTTTGAGTAAAGTAGGTACATTCTATAATAAACACACGTATTTTAATTTAAATGCGATAATGTAAAGTGTACATTAATTTACATACAACCAGGGTAATATATCAGTGGATATAATCGCCGTGGTGCTTGTCCAACCCGTTATTCGCGTAATCTGCGACATGAATCTCTATGGTCGTTACCTCATAAGCATAGATTTTTTTTTTTATTATTATTATTATAAACATAATATAAAATACCTATGTATTTATTAACACATGATTTAAATCCAAAAGTTATAAAAATAAAAACCAGCAGGCTTTTGCGGGTTATAGTCAAAAATAAAAATGACAAATAAAACAAATTTATGATGTGTTGGATTCAACAGCGTGAGAAAACTTGACATTATTTAAATTCGACGCATTTGCCTTAAATTCGTTTAATTAAAAGTTTAACTCGTAAATAATCAACTGGTCGAATTAAAGAAACTTAAGTAAAATACGTTTAATTTAATTAGCTGATTAAATTTAATTATTTCTAATTTTAAAATCATAAATTATTTAATTCAAAAGAAATGAGACATTTTAAGAATGAGATAATATATTTTATGAGTATGAACACGATATAAATTAAAACGAATAAACGGAAATGAAATAAAATATTATATTAAATATAATATACTATATGTACTACATTTAATATAATTTGTTTGTTAATAAGAAAAAAACATTTCCCAACTAGAATTATTGCAAATTAAGTTGTTTAAATAACAATTTATTTACGTCTGCAGTGTATGTAAACTTCGTTTGGTGCATTATATACATGATATTATATTATATACTTATACTCATATGGCTAGTGGCGCAACAAAAATGAAATAACAGATTCTTCTTTCGTCTATAACACATGTTCTATAAAACGGTTTCAGCTTGTATAACAAAACGTTTTTGTTCACCAAAGAATTCTTATTATTCCCCCGTTGTCGTCTTGATTATAATATGTTAAAAGGAAAGTTATTTTTAAAATGTTTATACCGTTGCCGGTCTCTTCTGTTATTTCAGAATTAAAAGAAAATAGTTTAATAGATCCATAATACTGTTTCGTCCTATACGGTGATAAGTTTTCTATTAACATCGCGTTCAGTGAACCAAACACCTTTATGAAAATTGAATTAATATTATTGTTGTACAGTGACTGCGCCGAGATAATGGTTCAATTGACCGGTTGACTTGTTTACGATCATTCTGCTCCCGTGTACGTTAATAAAATTATTGAAGTCACAAACAAAACATAACACATAAATACATAATACATATATGTTATGTTATAATATAAAATATTATTGCTATACTAAAAGTATTTGGATTATTACATCGGGACACATAAAAATCGATTAAACAATAAAGATCGATAATATAATTTCATTTATTTTATATTATGTATTATACGGTTTCAAAATGTATATAATATAATATATAAAAATAAACTCTAAAAATTCAGAATTATGGGTTTATTTAAAAAAAAAAATAAATAAAAAAATAAGTTACAACATTTTAATAATACTTTATAAGTCACAGGAAATCTGTAGTAAACACATAGTGCACCTTATGGAATATTTTACGCAAACATAATATTGTATTAAAAATATAAAACATTAATATTTTTTATTATGTTCATAAAAAAACACCTAATATTATGTATAGGTACGTACAGTATGTTACTGTTATAACTTATTACATATTGTCTATTGACATAATATTATTGGTAAATAATATGAAATTATATTATCCATCATTATAATGTTTGAAACGAATGTTTTCAATATAAAATATAAAAAACACGAAAACATTGTGAAATTAGTTAAATTTGTTATAGTCGGGGTGTGTTACCATTAGTCGGCTGTTTGGCCCGAGTAAATCATCAATTAGAAACACTTGAGCGATTTGAAAATAAGTTAAAAATATATACTTAGTCGTTCCAGACAATTATACTTGGAAAAAATAATTGGGATGTAAGATACTGTGTTTAAAACTCAAATTTATATTTTTAAACCATTATTCTCGGCGTTTCCACATCCTATTTAGGATTATTAAAATTAAACTATAAGTTATATATATATATACGGAGAAGGTATTTTTAAAAATGTCGACGTTGCCGAGCGGTATACAAATCATTAATATTACGATATAATATTATGTTCTAAAAAATATTATAAACACACAGATCACCGATCAAACGATGTAAAATGGGATTGATGTCGTTTGAAAGGAAAAACAGGTGTATGACAATCAATGTTCTTTTTTCGAGTGTAAAAAATCGGTGCCTTTTTTTTTATGTTTTGTAACATTAGACGACGGCGAATATCCCTAGACGGTGATAAATATATGATTTTGCTCGCCCTTTTCCGAATCGTACAGCGCATTATATACGACTCGACCTTTGACAGACGTCGTCGCTTTCGAGGGTGTCGAGCAATAAAAGTCCGACGGAACAGCGTCTGCGAGTGTGCGCGCGCGCGGCTCGTGTGTGTGTGTGTGTGTGTGTGCTTACGGCGCATTCGGATATTTTCTGACGATGATGGGGTGTGTACCTATACGTCTTATGCCGTAATATCACGACCTGTACACCGTGCAGTACACGTACTACAATAATATACTTTATTTTAGACGTACCTACTACGTGTGGTGTTTTATATACGTTTTAATTCGATATAAAAACCGTTTTAGTGGGAAACACAATGCGGCTAAATACAGACGAGCGTAGTGTGTACACGCACACACGTCATGGCCAGTATATAACGACGATGATAATAATAATAATAACATTATATACAACGCAGGCAACACACGTTGAAAAATACATCTCTCCGGTCGAATGACACATCGCCTCGTCGTCGTCGTCGTCGTCTTCGTCGTCGTCGCACACACGTATACACATTATATTATTATACGCCGGCGTATTATTATTATCATTATCAATTGGCACGGGCACGACCGCCAAGACCACACACATGAAAACCGAATACAAAACGCATAAAATACACACGCTCACACGCCCGAACACGCAGACGCTCGCACGCGGGTCGAGCAGAGGGTGTTTATCCCCTCAGACACCTCAGAGAGCTCGTGTGTGGGTGAGTGCGTGTGCTCGTACGAGAGTGTGTGTGTGTGTGTGTGTGTGTGTGTATAATAACGCATTCCGTGAGCCACACACAACCCCTTTGCCGCCGCCGCCGCCGCCGTCACCGCAGCCGCTGTGATTTATCGTGCGGAGCGCGAGCAGTAAATAACTGCCACCTCTACCCTCTTGTAAACGGCCACACTTCTCCCGCGGGCTAGTGTATATAATAATAATAATAATAATAATAATAATAATAATAATAGTAGTAATAATAATAGTGTACTCTCTTTTTCCACTGCTGCAACGCGCCACCGCCGACGACATTCAATTGCGGAAGCAGAAATACCAAAAATCGTTTCTGTGCGACAATAATCATAATATGACGGCGGCGCGACCGTTCTGTAGCCGGTGCAGTGGCGGTTGTCGTCGGGTGAAAACGTGTGCGCGTGCGCTCGTACGACGACAAAACGATACAATAAATAAAACAAAACGGGAAAAAAAAAACACTCGTAAAATATTAGTATAGGGGAGAAACTTTGTGCAGTCTAGGACGGTGATAATAATATAAAAGTCTATAATGATATATGTTATACGGCTAGGTAGGTTATTATAGTCGGCACGACGCTGGTATTTCGATGCATGTGTCAAACGATAATAATTTAATGCCATACGGTCCAGTAGACAAAAAAAAAAAAAAACCAAAAATAACTTTATTATCTAATATCTACGTACAGTGTTGAGAACAATCAAGATTCTCGACTCGTGTAGTGGTTTTTTACTTAAATTCATTTGTTAATAAAAAAAATAAGAAAAAGTCTCACGTGGCAGTATATTTTCATAATATGAGTATACATTTTTTTTTTTTTTTATTAGATTATCAGGATTTATGATCGTTGGTGAAACGTACGGTATTGAAAATTGAAATATAAAATCTATGTATACATAATCAAAAAATTGTGTCTTATTTATCATAATTTCATATAGTACAAGTTTGTAGTGTTCTCAATAGTTTCAAAATGAAAATAAATTATGTTCATATTCGAAAAAACAGTCTGACGTTAATTTCCTGTTTGTTTTAGTCGTCGTTTATTAGAATATTGTTCTATCGAGTAAGTAGATTTCAAAAAAAAAAAAGAAAGGAAAAAATGTTATAGTTTTATAACATTCAGTTTAAAATAGAAATTATAATGGATTTTGTCTATCCTACTAGGTAGGGTTTGCCATTATTATTTTCGTTCTAAGACTTATTATAATAATATTATGATGTCATTATATAATATTCATCATTTCCATAAATTTATTTCGAAATTCGATATTAAACTTGCAAGCTGTAGCCGTATTCTAATAATTTATAACATAATATTATATTTATGTATATATACATAATATAAATTCGTTGAATGGTCAAATTATACGTTTACCATCGCTTTGTGATCAATCCATCTGACCAAGACGAGCGTATTGTATAATAATATTTAAACGAAAAACACGTTGTCATGATTATTACTCACCTATCAGTTATACTATAATTTTATCATCGTCCCGTTCGTCGTCAAGTATTCCAAGTCGGGCCCTCCACTCGGGGGAGTCATTTAAATTATACAACCGAACAATGTTCACAAACTGCACTATACGGCACGAAAACTATATATGTATACGTTGTGGGTGGTGTGTACATTATTATAAGACATTGCAGTGTATGGCGGGGCGCGCGGGGTCGTTTCGCCGGTGCAGCAGCGTTATGTTATTATAACAATATCAAACAGAGTACAAATTCGTTTGGTCGGAAAGTATATATTATATTATGTACACTATTATATTATCGTTATTATTGTTATATATATATATATAAATATATATGCAGACGTCGGGGCAATATTTGCATACATCGTCGCGGTCGGGAGGGGTCGAAGGGGTAAAATATGATTCTCTCGTGCAGACCGGAAGACGGGCGCGGTTGCCAAAATGCCGTTCCGTATTGCGGCGTCCCCCCCACCACCACAACCACTTTCGCCCGACCACGCTCACCGTATGATTTGTCGCCGAGGAAGTCGCCGGCGTTTTCGCGTCGTCGCCAATGCCACCGAAGCCGCAAGCACACGAGGGAAGAGATGCGCTCGCGTGCGAGGAGACTGCTGGCGAACTTAATTTATCGGCATCGTTCGGGTTTATTGCACGGAATCTACCCCTGCCGCAGTGCTGTCCCTCTATCGTATATTGCATTCCTCGAACCACTCCCGTCGGCGCTGACTTCTTACATGTATACATACCATGTCTATAGTATATCTCGTGCACCGGGCTTAGGTGCGGCGAAAATAATTTCGTAATTTTGTTTATATTTTTGCTCTTGACGAGAAAATCGCTACAGTATTATTTTTACGAACGATTTTCTAGTTGTTATTGATATATACACATCTATAGGAGGCGGTAGGCTTATGAAGGATATTAACCCAGATCCAAGTAATTTGATCGTTACTCGTATAAGAAGTGCAGTTAGGTATGGCTTTCACACCGTTTCACCAATATAGTAATCACGAAATGTCTTACATTTATATCTGAACACCGTACATGAACATCTAATAGAATCGAATATTATTATACTCAATTTTTTAAGTACATTTATAATTTACATTACATAACAAGACGTTTAATTTGTAATCTGTTGTCGAATTTTATAATTGTATTTGATTTAAATATTTTAAAGTGCTTGTGACGCACATTACGTAATAATATACCAATAATTATAATAAAAATAAATAATTTCTAAACACACGCATTTTTATTAATGTTTTATTTAAAGTAAAGATTGAATATACACATACAGCCAAAAGTAATTTTGTCCGCACTAGTTATTTTTTTGCTTTTTAATTAGTGAGTGATAGATGTTTGAAGGCGCTGTGTTTCTGGGGACTGGTGCCAAAATATCATTTTTCAAAGACAAAATACCTTCAAATTTTTCACGCCACGACTACGTAATGAGTTTGATACATTTTACAAACAAATGTTATTTTGACATTGACAGAATGTAATTTTTCAGACGTATTGCTTTAGGGACTTTTATTAGGGGCTTAGAACTCCAATTAATATGATATAATTAAATAACTCAAAATAGTACTAAAAATCTTATTTCAAAAAAATTAAACGTTGTTTGTCTAATAAAAATCATATGGAAATTAAAAGAACAGTACACATCTATAATAATGTATAATATACTATATAGTATTATTTATAGCGTGAGTCTTATAGTAAACGTGTTTCTTCGTATTGCAAGACTTCTACGGATATCTTCAGATCTTTCAGTACAGATAATAAATATATAATATAAAAGATATTCGTCAACCACGACTTCCTTCTCAACCCTAAACAATAACCACTCTCTATTCGTTTCTTATTTTCTGTAAACAATTCCATTTATGCATGCAGTCATGTATGAATATTTAATCCCTTCAATATTTGATATGATAATAATAATGCAAAATAACCGTTGATGAATGGAAAAGTCACCAAGAAAATGTTTGGTCCAACAGTACATCATAATTTTGTTACCTAAATATTATAAAAAATTACTTAAGATTTTTTGTCAAATACCTTAATTGGTTCTTCGTTATTTTATTGTATGTGTTCAATCATTTATAATTTTTTGGGTCCCACCACTAACGGCGTGAATGTACTCGTTATTGAATAGGATCATATTATTACTATCACAGTTTTCACACAGTAAACTTAGTAATGAATTTGACGGTCAGTGAAAAAATAAATTATGTTAGTTTATATTTTACCGCGAGAAATTAATTTATAATATTATATTGTTTGAATAAAATATTAAACTAATTTAAATAATAACTATGATTTTTTTTTTAAGAATATTATCTAGTCTCTACTCTCTCCGTCACAAATTACATAAAATATGTGTTAAAGGTATTATAATTGTATACTGCCCTGGGTCCCAAAATATTTTAACGATCGCGATCACACATTTAAATGACTTGTTATAGTAACTAATAACTATCATATTTATCATCTCAGCATGGTATAATAAAATATTATTATAAAAAGACCCTTTAAGTTTTCATAGAATCTGTACTTGTTAAGACAT